>NW_017275536.1:11784-28389 GCF_001594065.2 Cyphomyrmex costatus | reverse complement strand
ATAATAAACCGTGCTGTTATCATTTAAATATGTTATTGTTTTAAGTTCTACTGACTGCTGACCGATATGACGCATATTTAAAATTATCGCAGAACCATCAAGAGTTAAATAGTATTAATATGTTACCACGAAAAGTAACTGATTAATAATTATAGTTGCTAGTACAAAATGAACATACGTGAAATGTATGTAACTTTCGGTCGATTTTCGAATCGCCTCCGCTTTCCCCTGCACACCTTATCTCATTAAATACGTATATATTTTAAATAAAATTATTTTAAATACTCCCGACTGCTAACTGGTATGATATTTAAACCAATCGACTGTCATGAGACATTTTGACTGCACGCGGAACGTTGAGGCGGACAGTGCAACTTTCGGTTAATCATTTACTTCTAGTTATTATATATTGACTGATATTCTAATTTTTAATTGTGTCTAAAGCGGCTAAGTATTTTATTGTATTCTTTTTCTTTAGAAATTTATATTATAATTTTTATGTTATAATCGTTTTTTTGTTTACTTACGAATTGACTCTCATTGTGCTTCACCTTGTTTTAATTATTAAATTGTAATATATTACCACGAAAAGTAACTGATTATTAATTACACAGGGCCACAAAATGAATTTGAGGTGGAACATAACTCAAACCAGTTGACCTTAAGGTTTTTGGGGTCGCTGATCACGATCCCGGTGTCCATTTGACCTCATCACGTCCAGGTCAAGGTCAAATGAAGTTCAAAGACATTCATTTGAGAGATATAATTTTTTGACCCCGGATTCGGAAAGAGCGGAAAATTCTACGTCTGAATAGACCCTGACAATTTTTTTAACCGACCGGTAAAGGTCACTACGAGGTTATTCAAAGGTCAAATTTTTCCATTGGCTGTTTTCTGGTACCTTAGGCAGAAATGGGAAACAAATCCGTTGACCTTGAGGTTTTTGGGGTCGCTCATCACGATCCCGGTGTCCATTTGACCTCATCACGTGAAGATCAAGGTTAAATGAAGGTTAAAGACTTTCTTTCAAGTGATCTAATTTTTTAGATCCCAGATTCTGAATGTGCATTAAATGTTACGATCGAATACGTCCTGACCTTTTTGTTGAACTGATCGTGAATTTCATTTTGATGTCACCTAAGAGTCCAATCGTTCTTTTGATCTCGCTGCTGGTATCTCAGCTATAAATGGGTCTATCAATTTTCCAAGTTATTCCGGGACCAGGACTTATAACTGATATTTCATGCTATAAGAAGGGACATTGTAAACCGACATTTTTTGTGCCTGCCCCCAGGGCACCTCCACGCGGTGACGGCGGGCAACGTATCAACGGCGAAGTCCCTGGGTGAAGGCGTGCAAGCCGTCATGGCAGGCACAAGAAGAAGTAGGTGTACGATGCAGGGCCTCGGAAACCCAGTATCGGCGATTGGTCAGGGTGAGCACGCGGGCCCGCAATCGTCGTCATCAGGCAACCGCAGCTCTAATTTGGTGGAAAACTTGGCCACTTTAGAGTTTAATGCTACAAGTTCAACAACAACTCCATGTCATAATCGATTGAACAACTTTTGCGTTGTTTGTTCGAAGTATGTCACTACAAACCAGGGCAGGCAATTCACCGATAAATTAAAAGAAAATTACAAAAAATGTTTCGATCTAGATACATGTGGAATGAAAAATTCCTGGACACCAAAAATATTATGTGTCACTTGCCACATGCGAACCATGAAAAAGAAGAAACAAATATTTGCTTCTCCTACGATCTGGCGAGAGCCAAAAGATCATAACTCTGATTGCTATTTTTGCTTGACCAATACATCTGGGTATAATAAAAACAATAAATCTAATATATCTTATGCATTTGTTCAGTCTGTGACTCCCGCTGTGTTGATTAGCACTGAACAGGTTGAATGTGAAGAACAAATGTCGACTGACGAAGTCTCTTTTGAGACAGAAACTGATAACAACGGTATGACAATGTCATGGGAAGAATCCGAAGATCAGCAAAATGACGATCTGAATGAATCGCAAGAATCAAAAGATGATCAACCCGGAAATTCGCATGGTTTTACTCAAGACGAACTAAGCGACTTGGTTCGAAACGCAGGTCTTTCGAAAGAACTTTCCGAACTCATCGCTTCTAGATTGAAAGAGAAGAATTACTTAGCTCCAGGTACTAGAGTGAGTTTTTATCGCGATCGAGATCAATCATTCAGGAAATTCTTCTCTAAAGCACAGGGTTTAGTTTATTGTAATGATGTTGAAGGACTCATAAATGAATTTAAAAGTGTTAAATATGTAGCTAGTGACTGGCGACTATTTATTGATTCATCAGTCAGGAGTTTGAAAGCTGTCTTACTTCGCAATGGGAACGTATATGCCCCTATACTGGTTGGTCATTCAGTGATTTTGAAAGAGCAATACCATAATCTCGATTTTCTACTCAAAAAATTAAAGTACGATAGTCACAAGTGGCAATTAGTGGGAGATTTAAAAATAACCACTATTTTATTAGGTCAACAAAGCGGAAACACAAAATATCCTTGTTTTATTTGTGAGTGGGACAGTCGTGCCCGAGAACATTATGTGAAAAAGGACTGGCCACTCAGAAACAAATTAATTCCCGGATCTGTGAACATTGTTGAAGATAGTCTCATTCCTAGCCATAAAGTCATCCTTCTACCTTTACATATCAAACTCGGCTTATGTAAACAGCTTATCAAAGCAATGAAGGTATCGGACAGTGATGCCTTCATGTATCTATTTGAGAAATTTCTTAAAATTTCCGAAGCGAAAATCAAGGAAGGTGTTTTCGATGGCCCTCAAATAAGAAAACTGATGAAAGATGATGAATTCGAAATGAGAATGACCAACAATGAAAGAGCAGCTTGGAGTAGTTTCAAAGAAATTCAAAAAAATTTTTGGGAAATAACAAAGACCCCGATTATAAGAATGTTGTCATCAGACTGTTGGAAAACTACAAAAAGATGGGATGCTTAATGACCTTAAAAATCCATTTCCTCGATTCCCACATTGATTTCTTCCCTGAAAATCTGGGGGACTTCAGTGAGGAGCAGGGTGAGAGATTCCACCAAGATCTGAAAGAATTTGAGAGAAGGTATCAGGGTGTTTGGGATATCAACATGATGTCAGACTATTGTTGGTCTTTAAAAAGAGATGCATCGAATACACACACAAGAAAATCCCTTCGTAGATCTTTTACAAACAAAAGAACACGTCATACATGAATTTCTAATTCGGATTCTGTAAAAGAATCTACTACGAAATTCCATAAAAAAACCCACTCTACTGACATCAACAATATTGTTATACAACGTCTGAACTCAACATTCAGTAACAAATGGTTAAACACCATCTGCTTTCACGTAAATGACCTTTAAATGACCTTTAGTGGACGGTTAAAAAAATCCTAAGGTCTTGTTCAATTACAAAGGGAAGGTTCGGATTCGGCGAGCGACAGCGCCGATCAAAATAGAACAAACAACAGTCACAGTAACAAGTAATTATATTGCAACAGATGTTTACATGAACTCATCTGTGGGCAAGTCGTAAAAGCCATTAATAAACAGTTGATACTATGTGCATGCATATAAGTATACAAACTTAGGAATCATTAATAAACAGTTAGTAATATGCGTATGCATATCTACAGATACAAACTTAGAATCATTAATAAACAGTTAGTAATATGCGTAGGCATATATACATACAATGAAAAATTAGTAATAAACAGTTAATAATATGCGTATGCATATATATACCACTGAAGAATCAGTAATATATATATATACAAAGTCCATTTTGGGTGGCGAACAAATGTCACTCTCATCTGGCAACGCTCTCGTGTTTGATTCGCTCGGTGTGGTATCGGAAATCCGCTTCTGAAACAATGTATTCAAAACGGGGGGGAGGGGGGTTATGTTACCCACACTCCGGTGAACTTGTGAAAGAGAAACGGGCTTTTCCCTGTGCCGTCATCAGGCCCCGTAAGAAAGATGCGCTAGGCGCCGTTCGAGACTTTCATCGAACGCTCCAAGTGGTGTTTGCTAGACACCGCCCGAGACACTCGTCGGGCACAATCACTATGACAGTGAGAGAGAGGGAAAGAGAGAAACAATGACCGGCAGCGGCACTGCCTTGGTAGCCACTCCGAAGGCATCGGAGTGAAACTACGTCCGGGCCAGATCACCGGACTCGAGGAGGTGGTAGCTGCCACCGCCGGAGACACTCGTCCGGCAAAGAAACAGACGGTGGTTGTATGACCGACCATTACGCGCGACGCCATGAAGGATGGCGACACGGCCCGAACTTTAGAGACAGAAGAGAATTACCTGAGCCAAGGCACGACTTATTCAGTCTGTTTCAGACGACTATACTCCAGGCAATCGTGCCACCTCCCTTAGGGACATATACCTTTGGCTACGGTATGGAGTAGTGGCCACCAATTCACAGCGGGTCCGGAGCGTCATCAAAACGAGGCGTCGTTGCTGCCAAAACGACCGAAGAGAGAGCATTCGCATTCGTGGTGCGCATAGAGAACAGGGCCGGTTCGCATCAGCCGCGCGCCCTGAGTGGTCTAACGATCTCGGTCGATAACCGAGCTTGACTGAACATTCCGCCCGCCTTCCGAAACGGAGCTTCCGAATACATCCTGAGTCTGATCTAGGGGTAGTACACAGACCTTCGTGATTGGTCTTTTCAGGGTACTGGTGGCAGTACGCAGGGTCACAACCCTTATCAATCCATCATCGCCTGGATGTAGTTGCGAGACTCTAGCGAGCGGCCAAGTGGCTGGTGGGTAGCGTTCATCCAAGATGAGAACCAATGACCCGACCTTGATCTGCGTAGATGGGTGGTGCCACTTCGAAATCGACTGATACCTTTGAAGACATTCCCTCTTCCATCGTTTCCAGAAATGCTCGACCTTCTGGCGAATGGTTTGCCATCGAGAAGGTTGTTCCGAGAGGCTGGGCTCTGGGATAACGGTAGGTGCTTCCCCGATAATGAAATGTCCTGGGGTAAGCGCGGAGCAGTCCTCGGCATCTTCAGTCAGAGGGCACAAGGGTCTTGAGTTGAGGATGGCTTCAACCTGTGTGGTGAGCGTCGTTAGCTCCTCATACGTGAGTATGGTGATTCCAATGACCCTACGGAGGTGAAACTTCGTAGACTTGACTGCGGCTTCCCACTTGCCTCCGAAATGTGGTGCTGCGGGGGGAATAAAGAGCTACTTCGTTCCAAGATGGGCGAGCCCAGTGGCAATCTCGCGTAACTCTTTGGTAGTCGCCTCGAAGCGACGTCTTAGTTCACGGTCAGCGCCGACAAAGTTAGTTCCACAGTCGCTCTGTAAAGTCGCGCAGATTCCACGTCGAGAAATGAATCGCTTGTATGTTGAAAGGAAGGCTTCCGTGGTATACTCAGTGACCAATGTGGATCGCGGATGTAGCGAAGCAGATGAAAATCGCCAAATAACCCTTATACGTCTTAGCTGCCCGCCCTCGCCAAGTCTTAATAACGAAGGGCCCGGCGTAGTCGACTCCTGCATGCAGGAAGAGACGGGACGGAGTTACTCTTGCTAAGGGGAGCTGGCCCATTAGTTGTTGAGCGCGGGTGTGGCGATAGCGTGCGCATTTCACGCATTTCAAGATGAAGGAACGGACAGGAACCTGGCCTCCGACGATCCAGTATTTCTGGCGTATGTAGGCCAATGTGATCTGTGTCTCACCATGGAAGGTTTGGAGATGGGCCTCTGCTATTACCAGGGTAGTTAACCGGGATTGTTTGGGTAAAAGGTAGGGATGCTTGGAGTCGTCTTCTAAATTGGCGCGTTGAAGCCGCCCACCAACTCTCAAAAGTCCGGAGTTATCTAAGAATGGAGAAAGTCGATTCAAGGGGCTCGTCATTGGTAGATGCTCGCCCTTCTTGAGCCGCTCAACGTCGAGCGAAAAATGAGATTTTTGTACTTGAAGTACCCAGAAGCTACAACTGCTTTGTAGTTCGGTTGGAGTTATACACTCTTCACCTGCCTTAATGGGTAGACGGCGAAAACGTGAAATGGCTCGTTTACAGGTCGCGGTAACGCGCAAGAGCTTTGTGAGCGAGGAGTAACGCTCTAAGAGATCCCACGGGGGTTTTTGTCGCCCGATTAAGGAGTTAAGTGTGAGGTGTGAAGTTTCCTCTAAATCTATTTTCACGGGGGGCTTCGGGTGCAATTCTGGCCAATTATCCGATGATAGACGAAGCCAAGGTGGTCCAGACCACCATAAAGAATGTTGCTTAATTTCAGAAGGGTTCAAACCCCTTGAGGCACAGTCCGCGAGATTCTCCCGACCGGGAACAAAACACCAATTGGCGGATGGTAATATCTCCTGAATGGAAGATACTCTGTTGCGAACGTAATCCTTTAATTTCGCGGGATGAGAGGAGATCCAATAGAAGGCAACGGACGAATCTGTCCAGAGACGGATGGGCGTATCCTTTAAGTTTAAGCTGTTTCGCACGCTGGCCGCAAGACGAGTCAGAATTAATGCGGCGTTTAATTCTAGACGAGGTATAGTGAGTTTCTTTAGCGGAGCAATTTTCGTTTTGGAACAAGCAAGATTCACTTGAACGTCTCCATTATGGAGTTCGACTCTTACATAGACGACGGCCGCCATCGCAAGTTGCGACGCGTCAGAGAATCCATGTCGCTCAACAGAGCGTGCGGTTTGAGATAGGCTGAGCCAGCGGGGAATTTCGGCGCTATTCAACTCAGGTAATTGTTGTTTGAAGCGATTCCATTTCTCCTGTAGTTCGTTCGACAGCGGAGTGTCCCAATCCACTTTAGTCAACCAAAGTTCTTGAAGAAAGGCTTTAGCACGAACCACAACGGGGGAGATGAATCCCAAAGGGTCATATATCTGAGCGGTCTCGGAAAGTGCTAGTCGTTTGGTGACGACGTGATCGGAAGATGGCGCAGCACAAAAGCTGAAAGCGTCGCGATGTGGCTGCCACAGCAAACCTAAAATTTTGATGCGTGATGAGTCTAACTCAACAATAGGGGCGTTATCATTTTGAGACAACGATAGGTGCTCTAGCAGAGCTGAATGGTTGCTACTCCATTTTTGTAAAGGAAAACCGCCCGCCATGCAAAGCTGGCGTACTTGCGTGATAACTTCTTTGGCCTCTTCCAACGACTCGGCACCGCCGAAGATGTCATCAATATATCTGCCCTTAGTCAGAGGGGCTATCGCTTTAGGGAACCGGTAACCTTCATCCTCAATGAGTTGTTGAAGCGTGCGAAAAGCTAAGAAAGGGGCGCAGCTTAGACCGTAAGTCACTGTTGTTAGCCTATATGAGATTACTTGCTCGTTGGCGTCGTGTCAAAAGATGCGTTGAAAATCTTGGTCGTCAGGATGCAGGAGGATCTGCCGATACATCTTAACGATGTCTGAGGAGAAGACAAAACGATGCGAGCGGAACCAGAGCAGTACCTCGAAAATGTTAGTCTGTAACTTTGCCCCGGCATGCAAAATATCGTTCAATGAGATGCCGCTGCTCGTACGACTAGATCCGTTAAACACAACTCGAATATTGCTGGAGAGGCTGCCTTTGCGCAAAACTCCATGATGGGGCAAGTAACAAGTGAAAGGATTGGCTGATTCGGGCTCTGCTACTGGGACCATATGGCCCATCGTTTGATATTCCAGCAAGAATTCGGAATACAGTTTCGCGTATGTTCGGTCTTGATTTAAGCGTGACCGCAGCCGCGACATACATCGGAGGGCCGTCGCAGACGAGTCTCCTAAAAGGGTAACAGGGGATTTTAATGGAAGACGAACTATATAGCGGCCATCTCGATCTCGCGAGACAGTGGAGCGAAATTGTTCCTCGCAATCGGCATCGTTGGGATTTAAAGGCGTAATGGCGGACTTGGGAATTTCCTCCTGCTCCCAAAATCGAGTCAAAAGGTCTTGGAGATCGGTGTCAACGAGGCAATGATAGACGCTCCCTTGATTTATGGAGGTACTAGAATTGACGGGCCCTGAAATCACCCATCCAAAGAGCGTTAATTGCGCCACCGGTGACGACGGGTCGCCCTTTATCAGATTCGGGTGAATAATTTGACCATACGAATCGGTGCCAATAATCACATGAATCGGCCCGGGTTTGCCGAAGTCGGGATCTGCTAATCTCAGATTGTCAAGATGACTCCAAGAATGGCGAGACACTTCAAAGAAAGGTATTTCACAGGTTAGCTTTGGAAGAATATAAGCCCGCAACTCGTAAGAGGCAGTCAGGTCAAGCGCGGAATATAATGTAACAGCAACTTGACCCTTTGTGTGCCCGGAGAAAGTTCCATCAATGCCAGTTAAGGGGATCGCGGCAGATTTTCGCGTTAACCCTAAACGATGTACCAATTCCTTTAAGACAAACGATAATTCAGATCCTTGATCGAGGAGCATTCGGACGGTTATAAATCGACCATCGCGTGTCTTGGCTTTAGCTCGGCAAGTAGCGAGGAGAGTAAGTGGCGGAGATTCACTCACGGGCTCTACAGGTTTGGCGTCGGGTGATTTTAGTCATTTTTTCTCAGTTTTGGCCGCGGTCAAGGACGAAGCGCTATCAGTCGAATGCTCTGACGCATTCTTATTTAAAAGTTGGGAGGATGACTTACTATCATTATGCAAGGTGATATGATGTTTACCACTGCAAGTCTTACAACGACGCGGGCTCGTACAACTATTTGCTCGGTGAGGTCCTAAGCAGTTGAAACAAAGCTTTAGTTTTATGATGACGCGCTTACGACGTTCGAGGGACTGAGAAAGATAATTTGGGCAAAGGTACAAGGGATGAATGGACTTACATAAGCGACACTCCACTCCGGTCTTACCAGACGGGGTGGTAGCGACTAGACTACGAATCTTTCTGTCTGAACGACTTTGAGCTCCAGGTGCTCGCCCTTTGTTGGTAGCTGGCTTAGTCACAGCCGGGGCTAAAGTCTCCCACGCTCTCGTGCGACCGGTCACAAATTCCTCGAATTCTTTTAATGTAGGATAGGCGGTCGATGAACCTAGCTTTACCTCCCACGCTTCACGCGTGTCTTCGTCTAGCAGACGAGAGAGTTGATGCACCAGGAGAGGGTCCCAAGAACTTGTATGACAGTTAAGCGTTTGCAACGTTCCGAGGGATTCAGTAACAGTGGCCATCATACTGTTAAGCTCTTGAGAAGATTTCGCTTTGATGGGTTTCAGATTAAAGAGTCTATCCAGCTGGGCGGATATAAGAACCCGCTTGTTCTCGTAACGTGAAGTGAGATTCTTCCACGCTATGTCAAATGTATTATCCGTTACCTTGAGATTTGTGACAAGTTTTGCCGCATCGCCGGCGAGACAGGTTTTCAGGTAGTGCATTTTTTCCACATTGTTAAGCTCTTCGTTATGGCCCACCATGGATGAGAATAAGTCATAGAATGACCTCCAAGTATGCAGGTCCCCGTTGAAAGTCGGCAGGCGAATTTTCGGAAGGCTACCTCGACGGCTATAGGACCGAGTATCTGTGACTGGAGTGTCAGAAGATCGTGTTGACGTATTCGCTACCTCCATCACTTCTTGCTGATTTAACAGCAACGATTTAGCTTGAATGTAGAACTCCTGGCATCGTTCATAGGTACGATGTTTCATATATGATTCCTCGCTAATTCTAGCGGCATGAGCTTGACATAGCTTGTCATGCTCCTCCTGGAATTTACTCCAGTTAACTTCGAGAACGTCCAAGCGGGTATTGGATAGGTGACGAGACAATGGGTCGGAAGATTCACTGTTTGCATCTTCGACTGAATTCTGAATGCGGAGGAATCGGTTCATCTGGAGGGATATCTGCGCCTGCGAGGGATCCATGCTTTTAATTTTTAGCGCTTTAGACGGTTGTCGTTACACCTGTGAATAAACGCTAGGGATTAGAAGATGATTCGTCATTCGCAACATTTCACAATAAATATTTTAGACTGCTTTCAATCCATTCCGGGAACGCGCACCCGTCCGAATCCGGCTCGAAGGACCAAAAAATGTTCAATTACAAAGGGAAGGTTCGGATTCGGCGAGCGACAGCGTCAACCAAAATAGAACAGACAACAGTCACAATAACAAATGATTATATTGCGGCAGAGGTTTACATAAACTCAGTGTAGTTTAATTATTCAAGAAGAATGGACGTTAAACGAAATCATTAATAAACAATTAGTAATATGCGTATGCATATATATAAAAGACTTAGAATCATTAATAAACAATTAGCCATATGCGTATGCATATATATACAATTGAAAATGAATAATAAACAGTTAATAATATGCGTCTGCATATAAATATATATAAACAACTGAAGAATCAGTGATAAATCGTTAACAAGATACTTATGCATATATATACCACTGAAGAATCAGTAATAAATCGTTATAATATGCGTATGCACACATATATATATATATATATATATATATATATATATATATGCAAGTCCATTTTGGGGGGCGAACAAATGTGACTCTCGTCTGGCGACGCTCTCGTGTTCGATTCGCTCGGTGTAACATCGGAAATCCGCTTCTGAAACAATGTATTCAAAACGGGGGGGGGGAGGGGGGTTATGTAACCCACACTTTGGTGAACTTGTGACAGAGAAACGGGCTTTTGCCTGTGCCGTCATCAGGTAAAAAGGAAGCGCTAGGCGCCGTTCGAGACTTTCATCGAACGCTCCAAGTGGTGTTTGCTAGACACCACCCGAGACACTCGTCGGGCACAATCACTATGAGAGTGAGAGAGAGGGAAAGAGAGAAACAATGACCGGCAGCGGCACTGCCTTGGTAGCTACTCCGAAGGCATCGGAGTGAAACTACGTCCGGGCCAGATCACCGGACTCGAAGAGGTGGTAGCTGCCACCGCCGGAGACACTCGTCCGGCAAAGAAACAGACGGTGGTCGTTGTACGACCGACCGTTACGCGCGACGGCATGGAGGATGGCGACGCGGTCCGAGCTTTAGATACAGAAGAGAATTACCTGAGCCGATGCACGACTTAGTCAGTTTCTTTCAGACGACAGTACTCCAGGCAATCTTGCCACCTCCCTCAGGGGCATAAACCTTTGACCACGGTATGGAGTAGTGGCCACCAATTCACAGCGGGTCCGGAGCGTCATCAAAACGAGACGTCGTTGCTGCACACGACCGAAGAGAGTGCCTGCGCATAGAGAACAGGGCCGGTTCGCATCAGCCGCGCGCCCTGAGTGATCTAACGATCTCGGTCGATAACCGAGCTTGACTGAACACAATTTATTTGTAGATCAAGTGTATCTTTTAGATGTAGTTCTTTATTCACACACCTTCGAAGACCTGAAGTTATACCAAAATAAACAAATTCACCCACAATCGTGCCATCACATGATTTAAATTCTTTAATTTGAAAATTAGACGATTCCGTTTGCAAAAATGTTTTGGATATTGCTGGCAGATTTGGAAGTAATCGTCTTCTCAAAATCCGAAGCAGTGAATCTAAATGACAATGTTGAATGCCAGATTGAATTGCCCATTGCCGAAGTTCCTTTACATCGTCCCATTCTTCATCGCTAGCATTATTCTCTGTTTCCTTCTGTTGATTACTATCGTAACTGTTATCTCCATCACTAACATCGCTGCTTCCCTATTGTCTTCGTAATCTTCACTTTCATTTTCTATTTCTTCATTAACTTCTTGATAGTCTTCATTAACGTTTTCCATATCACTAGTTTCTATATTACTTACATGGTCTTCGATACTTTGTTCAACATTCACATTTTCTTCATTTTGTAAATCAATATCGAATTCACTATTTGATAACTGATCATCAGATTTAAAATTAGGCATTGTCAAATCACATTTGGATGTTGATGCCACTCCATAAACATCTGAATTGTTATTATCTGAAAATGAATTATTTCAAATCTTAGAATATTATATACATGACTTTAATGTATATGATTTTGCACAATAGATTTACAATATTGGATTTCATTTTATTTTAATTAGTTAAATTGTGTGGAAATGCTTTATACATTTTTTATTACAAAATATTACTTTATATTAGATTAAGTTAGACTATATTCATTACTTTTATTAATTCATTAATCATTTATAATAGATACACACACATAAACTTAATTTTTAAAAACATCATTTGTGTACTATAAAATTATATAACAAATCCAAAAAATCCTATATTAGGAGGCGAATGAGAGTGCCGTGTTGCTGTTGGTACGCCAATCAATCAACTTGGATATAATGAATCCTTTATTTCAAAATTACATAAAATATAGTACGTTTCGACTCTTTTTTGAGTCTTCTTTTCAGCTATACAATCCAATTGAATAACGAGGTAAATCACATCGAATTGACAGATTTGATGTATTTATGTCTAACGAAATCCAATATGGAAATTACAAAATAATTAAAATAATAATCAAATCATGGATCGCCAATCATCTTGCGCTGTTATAATTATAATAAAATTATATACATATACTTACCACGTAATTCAGGTCTGCAATAAAATGCTATACGAGCTGCTCGAAATCTTCTTACACGAATTCGTGTTAAATAACGTTCTTTCTCAGAATTTTTATCCATAATAATAAACAGTAAAATTTGTTTGGAAATGAAAAATTATGAATAAAAATTTTAATTTATCAGTTATTACTGATTTTAGTTCGAATTATAAAAAATTAGTTAAAATTCTAGAAAGTAATAGTCAGAAAATGAAAACAGCTAAATATGTTATCGCTGATATTACGGAGAGAACTGTGTATAAGTTTGTTATTATAGGCTGTTTTTATTTTTATTTTAATATAAAAGTGTAAACACATGGAACAAACATTCTGTTTATAAATTAGAAATAAAGGAGAATACAATAAGCCAATGATACAAACAAATAAGAGATGTTAGAGAACAGAACTATCTCTCAGTTACATGTGGCTGTGACATATTTCCTAACTTTAATAGTGCGTCAACTTTAACGCTTAATGTAGTCTTGGTTCACGAGGCAAAGCGACACTTTTTTTCTGCGAAATTCTTTCGTTTTATGCAAAAATGCGTCGAATAGCCTTATTTTTTTAATTTTTGAGCTGCGGAAGCTAAACTATATAATTATATGTCTAACTTTTTAATGAATAACGAGCAATGCCTTAAACTTTTGAAAATCATTCAGGGTCATCATCACAGACTAAGTTTCCACCGAGGATTAGAGTTTGGTCAGAGTTCAAGAATCGACCAATCACAGGCGAATATTTCCATCTTACTGTTGAATGAGAGAGGAATGCTCGGTGGAAACTTACAATTAGTCATATACATAGTATATGTCAATGGACAAAGTGGAAGAGGTTCCTCCATTTGCATATTTACCAATAATATTATAATTCGGGTGAAAATAATAATAATAATAATAATAATAATAATAATAAATACTATAAAAGTTTGGCTAATTTGTAATGAATTGAAGATGTAACGAAAGAAATTTTGTAATTATAAGACATATTCGCTATTACTAACTTGCGTGTGGATATATGCTCTATATTTATTTGTTGTTTTAACTATAAAAATTGCCATGATCGAATTAAAAATGTTCAGATCAGGTCTCAGTTGGAAATTTCTAACAAGGGCATACCCTACTGCTTCCTAGTCAGGATCAAATAGGGAATTCCCGACTATTTCTGATTAGGGCATACCCTACAGTTTCCTGAATCAGGCTTGAGTGGGAATTTCCGACTAGGGAATACCTTACCACTTCCTGATCAGGCCCAAATGAGGAATTCCTGAGTAGGGCATACCTTATTATTTCCTGATGAGGGCCTTATCGTACATTAGGCATGCCCTAACAAATTTCTGCTCGGGACGTTGCTACTGTAGACCATCTTCATAACTTAATACAAAATGTTTCAAAAGATAAACATCTTCTGACATCTTATGACTTAAAAGGAGAAGATAAAATGAATTATCTAGCGGGAACAAAAATGTGTTCTGCATCTGTAATCAATCATTTAAAACAAATTCCTAATACCAATGGCACAATTGCATACTTAAATATGATGAATTTCATAATACTATCATTTTTAGATGAATCAACAGATTTACGTTCTCGAGTTTATTACATATGGTATACCGTTTTTTTTTAAAGAATATGGAAGACATGGATTAAAAGGAATAAGAATTATACTGTAAAAGATAATTTTATAACTAACAATTGTTATCTTTGTATAGAACTAAACGCACACAATTTGATAAAATTAATTACTTTTTTTTAAAATAATAGCCAAATTGTTAAATCCGAAATGTTTCATCCTATAAATTTTAGTAGTCAAATGTGTGAAAAACTTTTCCGGGCAGCTCGATCCATGACTTCTACACATTCAACTATCATTAATTTTAGCATTAAAGATTTAATACAACGTATTGATAGAATTAAACTAATAAACTCTATAACAAATGATCTTTCAGGAATATTTATTTTTCCTAGAGAAGACAAGAAAAAATGTAAAATTCAAAATATTCTTACATTTGAAGATATCTATAATTTGAATATTAAAGAAGTCGTTGAGAATGCATTAAAAGATGTCATTGAAGAAACTAAGAAATTAGGTATAAAAATCGAAAATGATGACGATTGGAAAGTTGTAGATATTCTTTACCCAAAACTAGAAAGTGAGTTAAAATTCAATGATGACGTGGAATATGAAATTGACAATAATTATATTACAAACAATATTAACAGTAATACACACGTTGAAAATATTGATGACACTATTTTATTTGATAATCGTGATTTTGATGATTTAGAATTAAAAGATTTTTCAGAACAGTTTCCAGAAAAATTAGTAACAGAAAATTCGTCTTTTATGAAAATTCAAATTGATGATAAAACAATGATTATTAAGAAGTCTTCATACTGTTGGCTTCTCGACGAATGTAATGGTAAAATAAGTGTTGTTTTGTGTAAGATAGTCGTGTCTCGCGTTGTAATGTTACGAAGGCTGGCCCCACGCGTTTTCTCGGTGTGAATCCTCTCGGGAAGCGTGGTCGAGGAATATATATTCCTCTGCAGTTGAGGAGGCTGTTGCCAACAACGGATTTGCGGCCACTGACTACCGGTGGAGCCGCGGAGGGATCTCCCAAAATGATGCAAAGGCACTTAGAAAGTAAATACTTGGACTTTATCAACTGCACGAGCACGCACGGTCATACAGGGATCGATAGCTCTTTAGAGAGCGTAACGGTAACAATTAAATGATCGCCATCGACGGTTACAATGGTAATAATAAGAAGGATCCAGAAGGATCGCAATCGAAACGGTAACGAACGGATCGCGCAGGACTCGCACGGAGAGAGGGAACGAACCGCGGGCGAAGATAACCGAAGAGTCGCAAGCGCGTCGCGAACGATAAGAAAGTGCCAGAGCCGTGTCCAGTCACGCTATTGGTCTAAAGATAACGCGAGCGTTAAATGTGACACGCGCCAACTTACGAAATATCGAACAAAAGCCGCCCCCGTTGAAAGGACTTACTTTCAAAACAAAAATAGAAATAGAAATCAACGTTTCCACATTAATACTCTCGGTGAATACAGTGATTTGTATCTGAAAACCGACGTACTTCTATTAGCGGATATTTTTGAAAATTTTCGCGACACGTGCATGGAGAGTTATGGATTAGATCCGACTTATTATTTCACTCTGCCGGGATACACGTGGAACGCTATGTTAAAGTATACCGGTGTTAAATTGGAATTGCTCACCGACATTGATATGGTAATGTTTGTAGAACGCAGCGTACGCGGTGGTTTAAGCCAATGTTCACATAGATATGCGCGTGCCAATAATGCGTATGTACCATCATATGACCCTTCGCAACCCTCTACGTATCTTATATACTTCGACGTTAATAATTTGTACGGTTGGGCGATGATGGAACCATTACCACACGGAGAATTTCAATGGATAGACGACGTCGATTGTTTTGATGTCATGTCGGTATCGGTAGAGTCTGACGTCGGTTACATTTTAGAGATCGACCTTGCGTATCCACAAAACTTGCATAACTCTCATGTCAATCTTCCGTTCTGTCCTACGAGAGAACGACCTCCTGGAGGAAAACGTTACGAAAAACTTTTGACAACATTGTATGATAAGGAGCGTTACGTCATTCATTATCGCAATTTGCAGCAATGTATTCGACATGGTTTGGACGTGACGAAAATTCATCGGATATTAAAATTTGCACAATCTCAATGGCTTCGAGGGTATATAGAGCTAAATACGCGATTTAGAATGTCTTCGAATAACGATTTCGAGAGAAATCTTTACAAATTGATGAATAATGCGGTATTCGGAAAAACAATGGAGAACGTACGCGATTATAAAGACGTTCGACTTATAACACACTGGGATGGAAGATACGGTTTAGAAGCAATGATAGCGAAACCGAATTTTTGCAGTAGAAGTATCTTTTCCGAAAATCTGGTAGCCGTTGAGTTGCGTAAACTTGAAGTAAAGTTGAACAAACCGATATACGTTGGTATGTGTATTCTTGAAATAT
>NW_017275536.1:6990-11015 GCF_001594065.2 Cyphomyrmex costatus | reverse complement strand
GGGCCAAAAGCTAGAGTTATGCTGTAGGTAGCTAGGCCCATGCCACCACATACGAGAGCTTATTAGTTCCTGTGGGTCGAGACCGCGTGACAGGAAATCCGCTGGATTGTCGGTCGATTTTACATGATGCCAATCGTCGGGATTGGTATAGTTTTGAATTTCTCCCACCCTATGAGCGACGAAAACTGACCATCTTCGCGACGGGGAGGATATCCAGTTGAGAACAATCGGTAGAATCCGACCAACAATATGTTCGGATGCCGGTTAAATCGAATGTCGACCGAATTTTCTGAATTAACCCTGGTTAATAGTAGCGCCGCCGAAAGCTCAAGGCGCGGAAGTGATAGCGCTTTGAGGGGGGCTACGCGAGATTTTGAGCATAGTAGCTCGATTTAATACGTATTTTCCCCGAGTTTCGACCGGATATATACACAAGCTCCATAGGCCCGTTGGCTTGCATCGCAAAAGCCGTGTATTTGACTGGAATCGGGGGATGCGACATGCTTGATAACATCGCGGAATGCTTAGTCGATTAATATCAATCATTTGTGTTTTGAGCTCTGACCACCGCGCGTAAAGCTCTTGCGGAACTGATTCGTCCCAGTCGATACCCAGCTGCTAAAGCTCTTGTAAAATTAGCTTTGCCCGCACGACGACTGGACCTACTAGACCGAGGGGATCATAAAGTTTGGAAGTATCGGACAAGATGGCTCGCTTGGAAATTATCGCGGAGTTGTCCCCGGGGTTATAAGAGAAACTGAATGCATCGCTAGAGTGCATCCAATGAATGCCCAAGATGGACGATTCCGAGTTATTGGGGATTGCAACCGGTGCGTTATTTTGATCCTTGATTCCCGTCAATAATTCGGGAGCGCTGGATGCCCATTTTCCAAGCTCGAAGCCACCACAACGTAATACCTTAATTGCTTCGTCGCGTATTATTAATGCCTCGTCTATCGTGTCGGCTCCCGTGAGCATGTCGTCAACATAGAAGTCGCACTCGACACACTTGGAGCCATTAGGCCAATCGCCAGCGTAATGCTCGGATAACCATGTGAGGCATCGCGTGGCCAAAAACGACGCGGAAGAGGTACCGTATGTTACGGTGGAAAGCTCGTATGTTGCCACTGTAGAAGTGAAATCATCTCGCCAAAGAATGCGCTGATAGCGTGTTTGTGACGGATGCACTGGAATTTGGCGATACATTTTAACGATATCGGCCGAAAATGCGAAACGATGTATACGAAATCGCAACAGTATAGTAAATAGATCTTGCTGTACGGTAGGACCGACCATAAGCGTGTCGTTCAATGATATGCCAGCCGCGTCCTTGGCGGAGACGTCGAAGACAACGCGAAATTTATTGGCGGCGGGCGCCTTAACGATGCAATGATGCGGTAAGTAGAAGGACTTTGGATCCTCGGGGGGGTCGGAAATTAATTTCATATGACCTAGTGTATTGTATTCATTTATGAATTGCGAATATCGCGTTTTTAATTCCGAGTCGCGGCTAAGACGCCTTTCAATGCCACCGAGGCGTTTTAAGGCGATCTCCCTAGATTTAACGAAAGCGTCAGGCTCGGAACTCTTTAATCAGACTCTTTAAAGGGAAGTTTGACAATGAATTTGCCTTGATCGGTTCGAGTCATGTTTTCTAGAAAATGTCGCTCACACTGAGCTTCCTCTGAGGTATAATGATTGGAAACTGCCGAGATTCTCTACGTCCCAAAAACGAGATAATTGCTCGTGCAACTGCTTGTTGCTTATTGAAGCATGAAGAGAGTGCACATGTGAAGCTGCTTTCGGTGCAGTGTGCAATCGACCCGCCAATATCCACCCGAAGCGTGTCTTCTGTAAGGTAGGATGTGAGGGCGTTGCCTTGATTTGACCGATACAGAGCAAGCTCCAAAAATGTTCCGCGCCGATTAAAACGTCTATCTCAGACGAGACGTGGAACTGCGGATCGGCTAATTCGAGATTAGCCGGTATTTCGAAGGCATTTCTTTTAAGCGTGAAAGCCGGAAGTTTGCCGGTTACATGTTCGGTAACAATGCAATCGACTAGAATGCTGAATGAATTCGTGCGCGAGTGCAGCCGTATTTCAGCCGCTTGGAAAGCTCGCGTGGTAACATTGTTTATTCCCGAAATTGAAATGTCCGAGGAACGTGTTTTAATATCGAGAGCGTCTGCGAGGTGCCGCGAGATAAAGTTAATCTGAGAGCCCGAATCTAATAAGACACGGCATGCTCTGCGACAACCGTTTGCGTCGTAAACATAAGCGAGAACGGTCGAGAGCATGACGTCGCTGCGATCCGGAGTCGCGAGACCGCTCATAACAACGGGAGCAGAAGAGGTGGCTAGAGCCGGCGCGTCTACTGATCCACGATCAACTGATTCGGAGATGTCGGACTTGACCGACGTGGCAGCAGCAAGGTGAAGCAACGTGTTATGCTTGGCCTTGCAAATTTTGCAATTGCCAGAAGGGCATTTATTTGATGTATGATCCACCGATCGTAAACAGTTAATACAAATTTTGCGCTTTTTGATTTCCGCAATCCTTTGCGGAACGGGTAATGCTATGAGCTTTTCGCAATGATAGATGAGATGCTCGCCCTTACAAAAGGAGCATTTTATTTTTATAGAGGCAACACAAGATTGCTGCTTCGCGCTCGATTGCGACTGCGACCGCGTGTTTACATTCTTGGATCTACTGCTTGTCTCAAGAGTTATACACCGATGAGCAACAAAATCCGTAAATTGTTTGAGTGTAGGCAGAGCGGGGCCTACCAATGACAATTGCCACTCTCACGATGTGAGCGCGTCGAGCTTATTGCTTAAAATATAAACAAGTAAATCGTCCCACTGCGCTGTGGGGCGTTTTAACGCCTGAAGGGCGTGAATATGTCGAGTAGCACCATCCGTGATCTGACGCAATTCAGCGACATTTTCTTTCGCCATGGTTGGCAAATCTAAAATAGCCTGTATAATCTGAAAAAAATCTTGTTCGTAATATCAATAAATGATGTTTATTGACTTGAAATTCATTGATATAATGAACTTTTAATAGATATTATGAATATTGTATTGAGTATTTTTCATTAGCTAACAACTGAATTTATTAATACAACAAGTTACTGTTTATTAATATGATGTACTTGAATATATCATAACTTAATGGAACATTTAATTAAATCAATGAAAAAGTTCATTCTTCTAACAAATATGTTCATAGACTTAATAAATTCATTCATTAGATGTCTATTATAAAATTTTATAAAAGTAATAAAATACATTCATCATATTAATGCATTGTTTCATTAGTCAATACAGTCTGTACATTAGCTCAATAATCGAATTCATTATATGTATTAAAGGAAATGTTTAAGGGTGAACGCCAGGATATAATATTTAATAAATTCGATTACTGAGTTAATGTACAGACTTTATTGTCTAATGAAACAATGCATTAATATGATGAATGTATTTTATTACTTCTATAAAATTTTATAATATTCGTTTAATGAATGAATTTATTGAATTTATGAACATGTTTATTAGAAAAATAAACGTGTTCATAGATTCAATAAATTCATTCTCATTAAACGTATATTATAAAATTTTATAGAAGTAATAAAATACATTCATTTCATTCATTATATTAACGCATTTTTTTATTAGTTAATAAAGTCTGTACATTAGCTCATGAATTCGTTATATGTATTAAAGGAAATGTTTTAAGGAGGAACGCCAGGATATAATATTTAATAAATTCGATTACTGAGTTAATGTACAGACTTTATTGACTAATGAAACAATGCTTTAATATGATGAATGGGTAAATGTTTCTATTAAGGGACCCCCCTCCAATGACTTTGACCTTGACATATGTTGTCAAGGTCATGACCCTGAGTAACCTCCAACAGGTTTTAGCCGTCGCTCGTCCTTCGTTAAAAAGTTATTAACAATCATACTTTTAAAATAAACGTATTATTTCTGCTATATATGTATGATATGAAGTACTAATC
>NW_017275536.1:0-6476 GCF_001594065.2 Cyphomyrmex costatus | reverse complement strand
AAAGTTACTTCGCGTGGAAAATTCAACGTTTCTGAACAGGGAAAGGTGTAGAATAGTACTTCATATCATACATGATAGCATACGTTACAACTGTGATTGTTAATAACTGTTTAACGAAGGACGAGTGACAGCTAAAACCTGTTGAGGGTTACTCAGGGTCATGACTTTGACAACATATGTCAAGGTCAAAGTCATTGGAGGGAGGTCCCTGATTGAGACATTTACTATTTTAAAACTATAATTATTAATAACTTTTTAACGAAGGGCGAGCGACGGCTAGTTGTTAAGGCAAAGTTACTCAGAATCATGACCTTGATAACATATGTCAAGGTCAAAGTCATTGGAGAGGGGTCCCCTAATCGAAACATTTACCGATGAATGTATTTTATTACTTCTATAAAATTTGATAATATACGTTTAATGAATTTATTGAATCTATGAACACGTTTATTAGAAGAATAAACTTTTTCATTAATTTAATTAAATATTATTTTAAGTTATAATATACTCAAGTAAATATATTTAAAAGTTGGCGCAGTAGCCAATCATTCTTTCGCTTTTATTTTATTTCGCTGCGCGCTGCAGTGCGCGTCAAACGTGTTGCGTCTTCAATAGTTTGATGGAGTTGTTGATGAGGTAGACTGAGGTAGACGAGCGAGATACATTGTTTGTGCCTATAGAAGATCCTTTTCTGGGTAACTGTTTGCTGAACTGTTTGGAGATTCCTTGAGTTATTATAACACCTTTGTGTTTAGCCTTTGTGTTTACCATTTTGACTGTTACTTGAATCACCTCGAATTTATATCGCAAAAGAGTGCTTGTGTTCGACAATATATTCTCTACGAATGAAACTTTCTTGATTTACTTGATTGTGAAAAAATTTTGCCTAATTAATAATCAGCTATGAAATCTTTACGAAATTTGGCATGTGATTGAGAGTTTTTTGCATTTACGACAAGTCACATACGCATTATATCCTATAAGAAATAGTTGTTTTTTGCTGCACATTACTAGTGTTTCCTGGTGTGACATTCAACTTCAATGGAATTATTATTAATTATTATATGGTAAGTAACACATACATCCACGATAACTATACTGTATTTACGTGTTGTTGTTTAATTAATTAAAAATGTACGATATTTACAGGTTAATACAGGTTATGAAGTTTGATTACAAATCACATACGCGTTATAACTTGTAAAACGCAATTTTCTTTGCTGTATATTATCAGTTTTTCTGCTGCGATATTCAACTTTAACAGAATTATTATTATTATTATATAGTAAGTAACATTCACGGATAATTATATATTTGTGTGTAGCTGTTTAATTAATTAAAACTGAACGGTGTTAATACAGATTATGAGTTTACGAAAGTTTTTGTAATGAATTGAGCTGTTCATGTCGAAGTTTCTCTAATAATAAGTCAACGTTGTTTTATTATATCTAACTGCAAGTTGAAGAGATATAATATATTTTATTGACGATAATTTAAAATATAATATGTTCTTATGTTTAATATAATATGTTCTATGTTTAAAATATAAAAATGTTATGCTATTTTTGTAAAAAAGACTTTAAATCTATACGCTTTTTGATTTTGCATTTTAAACGTACTCATTCGAAAAATGCAATATTTAGATGTTGTGAACCGAATTGTCATCAAATTTTTAAAAATTTAAGTAGTTTTAAAAAGCACATGACGCGTAAACATGTAAACGATGAAGATGATAATGATAGTAATAAATTTGAAATTCAGGATTGTAACTTCAATGACGTACAAAATAATATGGGACTTGATATAAATACTGATCTCTCTATTACATCTTCAGTTTCTAATTATCCTAATGATACGTCATACAATAATATTAATGAAACATCAGAAATTAATGAAATAAGTAATAGTTCAATTCTTGAGAATAATATAATTTCTGAATTTCAAATTTCTAATTATCCTAATTGTACGTCATACAATAATATTAATAAAACATCAGGAATTAATGAAGTAAGTAATAGTATAATTTCTGAATTTCAAATGGAAGAGTCGCTTAAAAAAATGACTGATTTTGTTTCGAAATTTGTACTTACTCTTCAAAATAATAATAATTTTTCTAGGAAAGATGTTTTTAAAATACAGGAATACGCGAACAAATGTTTAATCGATCCGTTATTGGATATTATAAAATCATTTGCTGATAATAAATTTCAACAAGATAGTTCTGTGCATAATGAATTTTGTAGTCTAATATCAAATTGTAGAAATCCCTTTAAATTTTTTAATACTGAATATCCCTTGTACAAATGGTTAAAAAATAAGAATTATATTGAAGATATACAAGAATTTACAATTAATAACACAATTAGTGCAATTCATCGGAACGGTAGTTTTACATATGATGAAAAACGAATAAAGGGTGCCCTTATGCCCTTGAGATTTCAATTTAAAAAAACATTTGAAAAAGAAGGAATTTTAAAGCGTACGTTAGATAATATTGACTTTTTACAAAAGTATCCAATATTCAAAAATTTTGTACAAGGCGAATTGTGGAAACAAAAAACTGAACTATATCCTAATAAAACAGTGATGCCATATTTCTTGTATTTAGATGATCTTGAAATTAATAATCCTCTTGGATCTCACTCTAAGGTTCATTCAATTTGTAATGTTTACTATTCTTTTCCGTGTTTTCCAGTGGAAGAATCTAAATTAGAAAATGTATTTTTTGCTGCGGTTATAAAATCTTCAGATATAAAAGATTATGGAAATGAAATGTTTTCAGTCACTTATAAATGAATTAAAATATCTAGAAATAAATGGTATAGTCATTAAAATTGATGAAAATTCAACTTTACGCGTTCATTTTATTTTGGGTTCAGTGCTTGGGGATAACTTAGGACTAAATTCATTTCTAGGTTTTAATAAATCGTTTTCAAGCAACTCCTTCTGTCGATTTTGTAAAGCAGAAAAAATAGTTTGTCAAAATTTAACCGTTGAAAATAAGGAAATGATGCGAACACTTACAAATTACAATGACGATTTAAAAGTAAATAATTCACAACGCACTGGAATTAAAAATAATTCTTTACTAAATGATATTCCATCATTTCATGTGACTGAAAACTATTATGTGGACATCATGCATGATATCTTTGAAGGAGTTTGCTACTACAATTTATGTCATGCAATTACTTATTTCACAATAAAAATGAAATATTTTGATCTAAAAATTTTGAATTCAAGAAAACAAAATTTTGAATATGGACCAAAAGAAATAGAAAATATTTCAGGTGAAATCACATCATCACATTTAGAAAAAAAGCATTTAAAAATGTCAGCTACAGAGATGATGACATTCATTATGTATTTCCCTCTTATGGTTGGAGACTTAGTTCCATCTGATGATGAAGTCTGGAATTTTGTAATTAATTTTATTGAAATTATTGATATTTTACTTTGCTTTGAATTTGACGAAGTAAATATTCGTTTATTAGAAAACAAAATTAAAAAACATAATAGTGATTATATTCAATTATTTAATGATACGCTGAAGCCCAAGTTTCATAATTTAAATCATTATTCAACAATTATTCGCCAATCTCGACCTTTAAGGAAATTGTGGTGCTTTAAATATGAGGCAAAGCATCGACAATTTAAAATATACTCTCATTGTATTACTTCTCGAAAAAACATTTGTCTTACATTAAGTAGAAAATATCAATTACAATTTGCATATCAGATAATGAATATTGAAAATTTTGCAAGTAAAACTTTTCAATTTAATGATAAAGACGAAATATCGAGTAATTATCTTTCTATTATTACTAAAAAATTAAGAATTAATAATGAAAATGATATCAAATTGTACTCTCGCATTAAATATAAAGGTGTTGAGTACAATAAAAAAAACTATGTAGTAACTTTTAAAAGTGATGTGATAATATATTTGATATTAGATATTATTTTATTTCGAAACAGTGAAGCCTTATTTTTTTGTCAAAAATTGCAAAAGTTGCAATACAGGCAACATTTTTTAGCATATGAAATTGATGAAACGAATTTAGGACAATTTTTTATAGTATCTTTGAATGATATAATTGGACCTACACTTACTTTAATAAAAACTGCTAAAGGCAAATCAATGATACGAATAAAAAAATATTATAAATGTGTTGCTTAAATTATTACGTCTATTTCTACAGGGTGTCATTAATCGAGCGAATCACCTATCATGAGCAGGTAGAGTAGACCGAACTGAGTCGAAAAGTCCTGTACCATTTTAAGATTGCAGCAATAGTTAACGAGATATTAATTTTTAAAGATTGGCGAATACGCGCGTCCGTTCGGCCTACCACACATTGAATGTACGCCTACAGAACGCCGCGATGGGCGCGCGGTCCGCGGAAAGCTGCGGGACGGCCTGGCAAGCGCGCCGTTCAAGTCATGACGTTTGGGGGCTAGCGGTGGTGTGCGCGGCGCGGGCGGCGGAGCGCTTGTCAACCAATCCCCACTCTTCGCGCGACTAGCCATCGCGATAGTGAATATTCGGCGCTCCAGAAATTAATATTTTGACTGCAAAAATTGGGAAATGATCGAAATCTTTTTGAGAACTCATTTAGTTCGCTCTAAAGCGTGTATACATGCCCGTGTACATACGGAAAAATATTATAAACATGAATTGTTTTAAATAAATAATAAGTTACTACAATTTATGTCATGCAATTACTTATTTCACAATAAAAATGAAATATTTTGATCTAAAAATTTTGAATTCAAGAAAACAAAATTTTGAATATGGACCAAAAGAAATAGAAAATATTTCAGGTGAAATCACATCATCACATTTAGAAAAAAAGCATTTAAAAATGTCAGCTACAGAGATGATGACATTCATTATGTATTTTCCTCTTATGGTTGGAGACTTACAATTAGTTCCATCTGATGATGATGAAGTCTGGAATTTTGTAATTAATTTTATTGAAATTATTGATATTTTACTTTGCTTTGAATTTGACGAAGTAAATATTCGTTTATTAGAAAACAAAATTAAAAAACATAATAGTGATTATATTCAATTATTTAATGATACGCTGAAGCCCAAGTTTCATAATTTAAATCATTATTCAACAATTATTCGCCAATCTCGACCTTTAAGGAAATTGTGGTGCTTTAAATATGAGGCAAAGCATCGACAATTTAAAATATACTCTCATTGTATTACTTCTCGAAAAAACATTTGTCTTACATTACGTAGAAAATATCAATTACAATTTGCATAACAGATAATGAATATTGAAAAAATTTTGCAAGTAAAACTTTTCAATTTAATGATAAAGACGAAATATCGAGTAATTATCTTTCTATTATTACTAAAAAATTAAGAATTAATAATGAAAATGATATCAAATTGTACTCTCGCATTAAATATAAAGGTGTTGAGTACAATAAAAAAAACTATATAGTAACTTTTAAGTGATGTGATAATATATTTGATATTAGATATTATTTTATTTCGAAACAGTGAAGTCTTATTTTTTTGTCAAAAATTGCAAAAGTTCCAATACAGGCAACATTTTTTAGCATATGAAATTGATGAAACGAAAATTTAGAACAATTTTTTATAGTATCTTTGAATGATATAATTGGACCTCCACTTACTTTAATAAAAACTACTAAAGGCAAATCAATGATACGAATAAAAAAATATTATAAATGTGTTGCTTAAATTATTACGTCTACTTCTATATATAAGGACAGTTGTAAATTTAGTAATGAGAGAGAGAGAATTGACATATATGATTTACATACGGTTTCTGTTTCATTTCAATCATTGTTTTCAGTATTTTTTATCAACATATTTACTAAAATTTATTCTAAATTTGGTAATAAATGCCGGATTATATATGGTTTCGCGAATATAAAAAATTATAATATAGCAATGTCAATAAAACAATCGATTAATTTGAAAACTATATATTACTATATATAATATTTAACTAAATTTCATAAAATCCTTATGTATAAAAATTTAAAAAGTTGTCCTATATACATATATATATATATATATATAATATATATAACATGAAACGTTAAAATAATACATTAGAAAATACATGATAAAGCATGGCATAATATATTATTAGAATTTTATTGTGGATAAATTGATATACCTATCATATTTGAATATCCTTATAATTTGTTATAATTGTTATAAATAGATTAAGAAAATAAAATAGGGGAGCAGCTCTTCCATTTATATCTATATTGAAAATTAATTTAGGTTATAAGTTACGTTAGGATAATATAAGTTAATAAATAATTTACATTCTACATATAATTGTCTACATAATGTAAGTGTCGAGTACTCTTCGGGATTCGTATATAACTTTATTTATATAAGTACATTTGTATCAATATTTCAATAATTTAAGTTGTATATTTTCGATAATGTTACAATATTAGTGATAGAGTCAATT
>NW_017275535.1:0-318 GCF_001594065.2 Cyphomyrmex costatus | reverse complement strand
TATAATGATGAGAAATAGAACGGGAATGATCGCGAACGCTGGTTTGTCGCCTGTTAATATAGGTCTAGCTTGGTAATTGCGGCGTGCGAAAACGCCAAATTTCCCGGAAAGATGGGCATTAAAAAATTTTCTTAATTTTTAGTTTTCTCAGCAATTGGTAATTGCATCGTTCTGAGATTTAGTATAACCATAGATTGTGATTTTATCGAACGCATGCTATCTAGTCGGTTAATCGCTAGCAAGTAAGGAGGCGCAGGCACATGTCGTATTCCAGAGTTAATTTTATCATTATAGAGTTTCAGCGTACCTGTCATCGCG
>NW_017275534.1:0-2137 GCF_001594065.2 Cyphomyrmex costatus | reverse complement strand
TCATTTAGTTTTGACGACAGACACGATTGGTCAATTCCAATGGACTAATCGTCGATTAAGTTAGTCGGCGTTGGTGAAAGAGGCCCTAAGACATTACTTAAGACAGTCTTGAAATAAGAACCGACTATGAATACCGGCCTTATTCTATTTATTAAATATTCTCTGTTTTCTATTTAGCGTCACCATATGGAAAATGTAAAAGAATACCTTGGAATGAAACAGAAAAAAAGATTGTGTTGGATGTCTTTGGAAGTTATATCCCGAAAAAGAAATTGCCATCATTACACGATATTCAAGAGTTAATTAAAAAGAACCCAATAACGTTGAAACGTAGAACTGCTGTCATGATCAAAGCATGGTTGATGAATCAGAGACAGAAGCTAAAGAATTCCTAATTATTCACAATTATAATTCTTTATGCAATACTTTATATACTTTTTATAAAAAATATATATTTTTTATGATTATATTTCTTATGTTTAGCTCCCTTTATTCAAATTTTTACTTTTTTATGAAGTTTCTTATGTTTACTTTCTTTATTCAAACATTTGCACGTTGTTTACAAAAAAAAAGGTTTAAAACAAAATGTTTCAAATTTTCTTATAGAGAATATAACAAAAAAATTTAATTATTTTAATATTATTTTAAGGAATGACAGAGTTATATAAAGCTCCTTATTTTTTTTATTTACAATTTTTGAAGGATTTATATCTTTATTGAAAACGTACATGTAAAAAACATTAAAATATTCATATAGAACCGTATTTTTACTTTACCTTTCTCACTTGTTAGTGTCATTTTATGTCCGATCCAGATAGAAAAATGATATTCAAAGCGAACGCGACATGGGGGAATGGGATCGTGAAAAATTTTACAGCAATTATTGTACCTAAAAAGATAGAAAGATTATTACGAGTGTTAAAGTATTCTCTAAGCGGAATTAAAAGAGAAAGAGAGAGAATTAATAAATATTTAATAAAGATATTAAAAAACAAAACAATAAGTAAACGACCTTTACGAGCAACAATTATAAGTTGAAATTAATAATAAAAGAATTAAACAATCAAAGGATTGGAATTAGTATAATCTATAAATTAAAATTATAACATACATCGATAAAAAATCATACATGGATAAAAAATCAAACGTTTCGGCTTCACAGAGCCTTCATCAGTGAATAACAATAATTTACAAGCTTTAATTTATGAAGACAACAATTCGGTATAATTTTTAACATAAAATCTTCATTTTACAACCTTCTTTAGATGTTTTTCTTCTTTCAAATTCGAAAACAGTCTCCTCAGTCCAATTTGTCATATTGCCTATTTGAGATATTAAAAAATATAGTTCATCTATTTACAGTGCTTTTTGCATCAGTATCTTCATTTTCTTTTTCTTCAACGCCCGAACATATATAGTTTCTTCATGGTTAAAAATAATAATTGTTATCTAAGCTCTGTTTAATTATGTTTAATATATAGTAAGTGTGTGTGTCGACGGAAAAGTAATGCACCAGTCGAACGTAACTCGCAAATGAAATGAATTATTCGAATGAAATAAAAAAGGCATGAAAGTACATTTTATTGATTATAAAACCATACATTTAAATTTCAACACAGCTACTATTTATAGCTATACATTTCTCCTAAAGGTGAACCAGTTTTTTCATTCCGTCAATGAAAAATTTCGGCAAACTTTGATTCACAAATATCCCTTCTATGTGCAATTGCGTCCTGAAATTAATATCACTGCGTCAAGGGAGAGTTACGAGAGTTTCAAATTGCAAAAAATAACACGAAGTTTCAAGTCTTTGAAATTCGAAACTTTTCTAAGCTTCGCGAGAGTTTCAAGGTTTTACGGTTTTGAGTGCCATATTCCTAATGAAATCGTATATTATGAAGACTAATGCTGAATTCACACTGCATCCGATGTACGTCGTATGACGCTCTGCAATGAATCAGAAAACAGGATTCCGATGGATTTTGCTTCGTATCATCAGAATCCTGTTTTCTGATTGGTTGCAGAGCGTCATACGACGCAAATCGGATACAGTGTGGGTGTTTTCCAACAACGTACACACATGACACAGTGTAACACTGTGTCTTACACAAAGTGTTCCAACTAGTGATGCGACGAG
>NW_017275533.1:117667-124020 GCF_001594065.2 Cyphomyrmex costatus | reverse complement strand
GACACATTCGCACGCTGTAACTCTTATATTTATTTCCACCAAAGTAGATTAACTCAAATTTTGGTTTTTTACTTCTTAAATTTTTTATTTTTTCAAGTTTGAAAAAATTAGAAGTCACTTAAATCAAAGTATTTAAATTAAAGTTAATATATGAAATAATTAAATGAATGGAAGTGAGTGTAAACTGCGAAGGTAATTATTTTTTAATTTTAATCTCGAGAGTTTTATTCTGTCATAAATACCGTTGAGAACAACGATCAAGCTAGATCTCCTATCATCATATTTTTATTTAATCTATAGAGACGAATATTAATGACAATTATGTTATCGTTGTAACATCGTTGCACATATATAATATACGATAAGAAAGTTGCGTAATGACATTATAACAATAACAAAACTATTAAAAAAGTTATTTTACACATTACTCAACTATTAAATTAAGGCATCACCCGTTACACTCTGCAAAAATAGACAAACTTCGGGATAGAATATCATAGTCAAAGGTCATCGTACCGAGATGTTTAAAAAAGCATTTTGAAGTATGAAATCAGTACCTTTCAGAAGTTATTCAAAAAACGGTCTTGTGTAGATATTTCTTAAAATTGCACAAACAAAAATGCATCAAAGCTTAAAATTTTATACGTAATTTGCTCGGCGCGAATTAAAAATAGTGCACAAATGCGGTTTACAGCTTTCAAAAGACTGAATCTTTTTCTATAATTTGTGTTTTTCCTTTGTACGATTTTTTTTCATCGAGTTATTCAACGTCGAAATAAAAATGACCTCTTTTACTTCAAATGCATTTTGTTTTTTTGTTTGCGATGATTTTTCATCAAGTTTTGAATCGTGCAATTTTGAACGTGTTCGAAAGTGTTCTCTATCTTCTGTTGTGTACTAAATTTTTTATTTATCACAACGGTTCTTTATCTTCAAACAACGTTTCAAATAAAAAAAGTAATAAATTAAACACAATCATTATAATTATTTATATTGAAAGAAACATATATTTTCATTTATATATTACACATATCATTGCATTTTAATTATACATGTAAAAGAAACACATGTAAATAAAATAAGTATAAAAAAATATTTAACGAACTAGATTCTTTTATTCTAATAAATTCTTTATTCCTATTATATTATATATGCTTAATAATAGTACTATGTACTATTCTTCTAAAAATGCTTTCATATGCATTTTTTGTATTATATAATTGACTAATTTCTAGTAACAAAGAAAAAAGATGATAACTTTTTCCTCGTTAACCTCATAAACAAACAAAGTGTAACATTTATTATGATAATAAATACATTGTTCCTTAATATTACTCAATTTAATTATTCATATTACTTATAAACCAATCACGATTCTCTTCCAACAATTTCTTCCAATAATCTGTAAAAGAAATTGTTTAAATTACATATCTTGAATGAAATGCTTACACTAATTTAATGTCTAAACGAGTATTTCGTATAAGTCCATATTAAAATTCCATAAATTCTTAACTTTTGCGATTGTTATCTCATCAATTTCTTGCTTTAACTGTGAAAAATTCCTTTTTCTTTTGATAATATTATATTATATTTGTTTGATAAGAAACTTCTCGTATTATTCATTAAAGATGTCACATTTATTTAATTTAAATTAGTCATAGGTACCTGTTAATTCCTGAATTGTACCATCACTGCCACCATACTCGACTGGCAAGATGTTAGTTGGAATATCTGTAAAACAACTTTGCAGCATGTGTGGATAGACATGAAATCTCCTCTTCATTTTCTCTGACATAAAAGATTTAAAAATCTTTATAGTAATATCTATAAACATTGGTGCATTGATTACGCTTATCAATTGCAACCTTATAGGATAACAGTTTTGCCATGTATGTACTATTTTCTTTAGTATGGAGGGTCCAAATTGAAATATATGATGTATAGTTGGATTGAACGTGTCACCGATCAACGTTAAACCGTACACAGATGCTGATGTAGCCATGGCGCGATTTTTCATCGCCAGTTCTATCGCCATTAGACCGATCTGAAATGATTATTCGTCAAGAAATGGTGAACAATTAAAAATATGTTTTTATGACGTCAAACGCATTGCTTGTATAATAAATTATTTGCAATATTAATGCTATTTTAATTTATACCTTCATAATATCTGATAATTTGTGTATTCTCGGATTTTGTAAAGTCATGCGCCCAATGACAACCAATCTGCCTTGACTATCCGGTTTTCGCAATGGCAAAATCAACCTGTACATATATAAATTATTTATTTCAAAAATTCTTTGAAAAAATTAGTGTTACTGTTATACAAAGAAAAAATTTCTTTTAATTTAATACATTTTATTGTATACAAATGAATTTGTTACTTAAAATGGTCCAAACAAATCAATATTTAATTTAATAAATATAACTGTTTGAATATTTGAAACAATATATACTTTAAACCTTTAAATTTGTATTTTGTCTGAAGTACATTTATTAGTTTGAAGAGACAATATCTATTTTCGATATTCGCGCAACCAACTGCACGACAAAAACGCGATTGATATAACACATAACCAACTAAAACTGAAAAAAATATGCCGAACGGTCGACCTGAATCTCGGGTGCTTCTACATAATTGCCTGTAAATTTATATACTACACATACGTGAAGTTTTAATATTAAAAATTTAATTGTGTGTGAATTTATATATATATATATATATATATATATATACTACGTATATAGTTTTTTAACATTAAGATTCAAATTATATAGAAGCATCCGAGAGTATCTAGCTTAATCGTTGCGGCATGTTCTCATCGGTTTTTACAGGTTTAAAATTTTAAATTCTCACGGTACAGATTAGATATTGCGACTAAAAATGCAATGGGTGTTCTAAGAAAGCAAAGTTTGCATGGAATAATATCAATCGATATAATTTCCCATTTTCAAATAAATAAATTATTTTATTTTTCGTATTCATTTAATCAAATATTATATTACTTTATTAAAATATATTACTTTATTAAAATATATTACTTCAAATCTCATAACATTTATTTTTGACAAACAATACATGTTTTTCGAATAAAACAACAAAATTTTTATTGAAACAAATAATGTTTTGTACAAGCATATGTTGTTTTAATGAAACAAATTTTAGTATAACAAGAATACTGAATTCAAAGAAAACCTTTTTTCTGTGTATAGTTCCATGACATCGCGCGATGTGTGTAATTATGCAAGGAAGATTTTATTTGTTAGTAAAATATTTATTAAAATATTTTTATTCCTATTAAATCATAATAGAAAAAGATATAGTGAAACCCATGCCATCAATCACTCATTGTGATCAAATTTAAATTGTTAATAAAACATGTAATGTAATTTATTATTTATTATAATAAACATACATGTATATTAACATATGATTGCAATCTTCATCAACGATGTTAAACATAATGCTGTAACCGCATTATTAAAAAAAAGTCAATGATAATGATTACAGTGCAAAAATTTTTTAAATTTTACAATAAATTGTTATTCTAAATTAGATAATCTAATGCGATATTTCACCGATAATTATTTCTTTAAATTGTGTATTTGTATACTTTGAAAATAAAAATATGGTAATCTTTACCCCATATTAATTAACTCCTGTAATTCTGGTTGAAACGGATCTCTATTTGAGAACCATTCCGGTAAGTCAGATTGCAGCTTATAAAAGTTTTGTATTCTGGTTCTAGTTTTTCCGAGATTGAATTTGCAGACTCGCAAGAATCGCAAGATGAGGAAATCATCTGTATAGAAATGAAGAGTTCGCTTTATATAAAAAGATATTAACTAATACTAACTTTTTCATTTGGTATTAGAAATTATAATAGATAGTAATTTGATATACGTCAATAAAGTCGATTGAAAGTTGTTTGATTCATAAAATGACAAAATGCGATTATCTTGTTATTTTCCATCGTTTTTTCATTACGCAATCAAGGCGAATAAATTTTACGCGATAAGGATCAGAAAAAGTTTCCTATACTCACAAAAATATAGTAAGAAAGGCAAAATTTCAAATCAACAATATTTCACAGCGCAAATAAATAATTAAATATAACAAAAGTAAAAATTTAAAATCTTTTTTTTTATCATGTATTATATATAATGAATATTGTCGGTACTTTGCTTAACAAACCGAATTATAAAATATAATTGTTACTTAAAACATTTTTGTATTGTGAAATTTATTTCCTCTGTTAGGACAAACAATGGGTGCCTTCCAACAAACGACACAGATGACACGATGTGATACAATGTACTATCATATCTTATGTGGTATATGTACATTATTTCAGTTAAAAAGAATTTTTTCTAAAACTTGCCACCTTGCATTATAAATCGTAGATGTCTTAGTACGATACAACGTGCCTTCTTTCTCACATTTCGCTGCATACGAGACAAAATTTTTATACTATCTAATTAAATATTTAATTTTAATTGCAAGAGAGAGTTTGTCAAACACTAAGATCCATTCACTCAAATCCTTTTACCAGTTTAGTTTATTCAATTTCTCTCTATCTATAATGAGCTTATCTCCTTAAGTATTTCATAATTCTTGTATTATGTTTGTAATCTTCCAGCGGATGCATGTATAGAAAATACCAAAGTATAAGACTGAAAATTTTAAACATTAAAGCGTAATATCGTAAAAAAACGTTATGCGATAAAAGTTTATGATATTTAAATTATTGCTCATTTATTTAAAGATGTAAGTGTTATGTTATATTATAAAGTAGAATAGTAAAAAAACGTTTATTCGTTTCATTTATAATCAAACCATCATAATTAACTAGATTTTATCTGTATTCGCTTAATAAAATCGGTGTGCCCACAGTTAACATCATGTCGAGGCCGATTAAAGATTCGAAAGTATAATAATAAATCATAATTGAATTTCTTTCATTGAGTGACATCCATATAAGTTTGCGTTATTTTACCAATTCGTATGTCGTCAAGCATTTCGTCGTCAAGCCATCGTCTGACCTCCGCAATGGCAGTCTCTCTAGTCTCATCGGTTTCGTTCAAATTTATCGCTGCATATTCTTTATCGTCGCTAGTCAGCTCATACTGAACGTGATGCTCTATGCTATTTTTATAATTGTCTTTATTCACCATTGTGATGACAATAAGCAAGAAGCTTCCGGAAGGATATGGCGTGTCTTCGCGAACCGCTAAGATAGGATTTACTATTACGTATCAAGATATAGTCAACGTTAAACGCAGTAACAATTATCTAACACTGTAAGCATCACGGTACGATATGTACTGTTTGGAATGTACGTGCTGTTCAAGTTCTCTAATCAGATAATTGCGCCATCTGCATCAATGACGTAATATAATAAAGATATAATGTATATAGATATACATTAAAAAAGAAATCAGTACTTTCAATAATTGCTGAATTAATCCGTTCTTCTTTTTCTCCATGTGAAAAAAAAAAGAAACTGTTTTTCGATACAAGAAATTGGAAAAAGCAGCAGGCATATTCGCTATAACTCTTACCTCTTACGTTTATTTCCACTAAAGTAGATTAATTCTAATTTCGGTCTTTTACTCTTTATGTTTTTTATTTTTTAGAATAATAGAGAATTAAAAAGTAAGTTAAATCAAAATTAAAGTTAATATAATAAATAATTTAATGAATAGGTAAGTGAAAGTAAAAACTGCCCAATTAATTATTTTTTAGTTTTAATTTTGAAAGTCCTATTGTCATAATTTTATTTAATCTGTATAAACGAATATTAATGACAATTTTGTTATTGTTATAACATTGTTGCACAAACATAATATACGGTAAGAAATTGCATATTGACATTATAACAATAACAATATATTATAAGAGTTATGTTATATTACAGATCAAGTTATGTATATATTACAGAATAAATCTGCTGATCTTTGATTTTTTATGAATAAACTAAAATATATATATAGTTGGTTATATAATTCTTTATATAATTTTGCAAAACAAAATTTGTGTGGATTATTTAAGAGATGCAATGTTTATAAAATTTTAGGAAAAAACTGTTTTCTAAGTTCATCATTTTTAAATTATGTATATAATTTGTTACATAATATAATTTCTTTAATTATTCTGTAATCATTCTACATTTAAGGTATTAAAGTTGAGATATTAAAAAATCAATAGTTTTTAAATTATTTTATACTTTATTTTGGCATGCATATAGGTATTGATATGAAATATTATATCTGACAAGAGTAATCGTACTTATTAATATCTATATAACGCATAAAAAAAAGAAGCCTAATCTGTTAAAACTAGTAGCATCTTG
>NW_017275533.1:0-117318 GCF_001594065.2 Cyphomyrmex costatus | reverse complement strand
TATATATTATATTGATATAGTATATTTATGTATATATATTATATTAACTATATCAAAATATGTAATAAGATATAAATATATTTTTAAGTAATTTATAGTCGTTGTACAGATAATTAGTCAATTCTATAATTTTAGCTATTTTATTTTTTCGTTACATGTCTTATGCCCACAAATATCTTTTTTTTTAAATGCAGATAAAAAAATATATCTCAAATACATGTCAAAGATATAAGTACGACGAAATATAGTATTTCATGTTACATTACACTCGATATTTTATTAAATAGTATGTTATAATAGCAGGCTATATCGAAAAAATACTCTTTCTGATAACTAAGAGATTGAGTTGTACACAAAGATATACAAAAAGTTCTATAAAATTGTTTCATCAAAATAAGTAGTATCAATGCACAACACGTGCGGAAAAAGTAAAATATATTAGTTAGAATGTTTCTTTTGAAAACACTAATTTTTACTTTATTTAATTTAATTAGATTTTATTTGATTTAATAAAGACTTGACAAAAGTAAACAATTAATTGTTTTGTGAAATAATATTTATAGTACAACTTCCTCTGACGAAAGCTACTTAATTTAAAAATTTTTCTATTACTGCGTAAAAATTGTGTCGCTCTCTTGCAATACTTCTTTATCACGAAACGCAGTGTCAAATACCTCTTGATGACTGTATGATAAATCTTATCAATTAATATGTTACTCATCTTCAGTAATTTGGTGCGTGTTTTCTTTTCACTATGCCAATCGTAAAAGTCAATTAATTCATATTCATCTATTTCGTATTCGTTGTCGTCGTTGTCGTCGTTGTCGTTGTTGTCATCGAATCCGAGCTCATTGTTTTCTTGAATTTCGTTATCAGTATAAATGATGAAATCATCCCTAATACCATTCTCTATTTTTCCACTAAGAAATAAATCGCGCAAACGTATCATCCTTTTATATTGAAATTGCACCTACACGTGAGATAACATAACGTGTTAATTGCGAAGAACTTAATATTTAAGAAAAAAAGTAAAATGTACTGTAAAAAACATTGTAACTTTAACTATGGGGTATATACTATATGTGTAATCATATCATATGATTATATCATATACTCAAATTGATAGAGAATTCTCAAACTATTTTTTAAGTATTTTTTTTCTTAAATGTGATTAAAAATTTACAAGAAAGTAAAATAAAAATATTTTAAAAAATTATATGTACCAGGATTAGAATTGGTTTTTATATGTATATATATATAACATTATAAGATTTCTCATGTTCTTTTGATTCTAATAAAATAATTGTATATATATATTTTCGTTTGACTCTTACAATGCCATTTCCACGTTTATAATGTTTTTAAAGAAAGAGTCCTTTATTTGTTCTATTTTTGTGTATATATATATATCTTATAATGCTGCGCCTTTTATTATATCTTATATATTTCTTTCATATTTATTGTTAGAAAAAGAAATAGATCTCTGCCACGTTCACCTACCGATGGTGTTATGTACGTACACTAAGAAAAAAATGCTATTGCGTCAATTAAAATCTATATTACGAGCTACCACTAACATAAATAATTAATTCATGTATATTTTTATTGATACAAAGACCTTGATTATTAAAACAATAATTAAATACATTAATTAATTACTTATGTTAGTGGCAGAACGTGATATAGATTTTAATTGTTATAGATTTTAATTTCTTTCTCAGTGTACTTGCAAGCAAAATTAGTATTTCATTTTTGTTTCCAACATTACTATCATAATAATGTGCAATGTTGGCAATGCATTTTTATTAACTTTATTGGCGTGCATTGTTAATATACCGAGTAAATTTTGCTATTTTTTAAAATTTTATAATTAATATTGACAGAGTCAATATTTGGCTATAAAGTGTAAAAAGATCAAAATTAATTCGATATATCCACAATACATGTCAATGTACAACGAACATTTTACACGTTCGCTACCATACATATACCATATGTGGATTTATTATGCTATCGTCTATATATATGACACACTAGTTTGTTTCGAGAGCTCAGCAATACATGTGCATCGATAATTTACCGATTTATAATCATGTAAAGAAATTTCACACATGGTGTAAAAGTATTGCAAGAAAAACTTGAGTTGAAGTCGATTTTTTCAAACCATAGTAGTGAACATTTTAACGAATGTATCAACAATGAATTGTGCAACTATGGGAAATGTAGCTGTAGATCGACGTATAGAAATACAATACGTCTTTATCAAATTTAAAAACAATCCTTTAAAATTATAAATGTTAAAAAATTTGTAATTTTAAAATAAATATATTCTTGTAATTTTTTCTTTTTCTAAGTTGCAATATCTTTCAAAGAGACTACACAAATTTGAATTCCTTTGTCTTACCTTTTCGAAGACGTTTAAAGTTTTTAGTAAAACCATTTTTTTTGTGCTGTTTGGTGTGATCCAACTTATCAAATTATTTACCATATCGAGGTATATTGTACCCTCATGTACAAAACGGTTGATATCTATTTTATCAGGTAACTAATGCAAAACGCACAAATATTAAACAAATATGCCACTTCTATTTGCTGTTTACACTGTAATACTCACGTAAAGATTTTTATTCTTCTCGATTTTGTAATCCTGAGATTGTTCCATCTCTAGGAGTATTAATATGCTTAAATAAAACAAATAACGTATATCGTTAGAGTCTCTTACATTATTTTTAACAATAATTATTAAATTTTAATAAAAAAATTATAATTTAAATAGATATTATATCAAAATAAATCTCACTCTCTCGAAGTTATTTATACAAAATTAATGCTTGAACATTTCAATTTTTTAAATTAATTTTATAATAATTTGTAAATATATAATAAAAATTTATAAATATCTCACATATATTCTATATAACTTTTTTCCAATGAACATATAATTCTACATCAATTTACTTAAAAAATATTATTCTGTTGTAAATTTATCTAAATTTACACGATTTATTTATTACATAGACTAGCAAGTTTTAATATTGAATATTATATAGTAATACAAACCTTCTTAGATTAGCATGAGTTTCGCGCGATCGTTCAACTTCAATCATTGTGTTCAACCGCGAGCTTAAAATATAGATCATTATTATGTTTTAAAAACTAAAGAAACGCGAAATAATCATTACTCGTACGTATACAGACATGTAATGACATGTAACGGTGTAATGATATAAACAGATTTTTCAAACAGATTAATATTAAACAGTTGTAACAACGTGATGACGTTTATAAATCGTCTTGTGTATCACGCGACTCAAAGCATAACACGGTAAGTATTTAACTTTATCATTTCATCTTCATATTTACCCATCCGAAAGGTCACAATTGTAAAGAATATTTGGTAAGAAAGACTCTTTCCTCTTTTTCAAATTTTCTCCTATGTTTATATGAAATACGCGTTGAGATTCAACTGTCCAATAAATATGACTCGACAAAAAATTTGCCAAAAATGATTTAGAAGAGAACGCGGCGCGAGTCCAATCATTAGTACTAAAGACGGAAATTAAATGAAAAATGAATTAATATAAATTTTCATGCTTAAACAATAAACATATATTGCAAAAATCGATTATAATAAATATTAAATATAAATATAAATATTAATTAGTTATATAAATATATATTCCATAAATCTTTTGTATATTTGTACTAAATGTTATATGAAAGAGTGCCATCGTTAATTACTAGAGTTTCCACTTTTTTTTAATTTTCTTCACGTATTCTGCGTCCACGTATTTTGCGACGTACTCCTGCTCCTAGATAGGTACGGACATGAAATACGTCAAATAGAGTACACATTGAAACTTGGTAACTCAAAATATTTAGATATTCGCATTTGTAGATATTTATTTATAGAGATTTATTTAGATATCCGCAAAAATATATATTTGTTTTTAGGAAAATTTTTTTTCAGAATAAATTAATTCTAAAAATAAATTAAATAAAATAATTTTAAAGAAAGTTCGTTAACAAGAAATTGCTCAAGATCGACTATTTTATTTTAGAATTATCACGGCGTTTATGGATAAATCAGAGCACGTTATATGTTTCAACTTATTAGTTTATCAATTTATTAATTTTGCTTATTTTAAACAACTTGTAACAAGTAGATTAGGAAATGTACCTGATTAATACGCGCCAGCAATTGTTTTAGTAAATCATATTTGTGACAATCATTTTGCAATGATCTCTTCTGCCTCAATTTCGTGATCATCGTATTGTGCAAAAATAATTTCACTCTTTTGCAATAAATCTTCAATGTGAAGTACAATACAATGTACAATGCTGAGTTGTTTCTGGTGAACGAAACACACAAATTTTTTATTTGTATAATTAGCAATTCAATTTCCAACAAGAACTTGTGATAATGTATTTTATTTTTACATCCAAGATGAATTAGATATTGCATGTGTATATATTGTCTATCATTGAACTCATCGGAATCGGATTCAACAGTCTCAAACTCTGAGTCGCTAATGTAGCTAATGTCGCTATGTTCAGGTGTTGTATTGAAGTCATCGCTACTTAGAGGTGTTGTATCGAAGTCATCGTAGTTATTCGAGTCGTAGTCATTCGAGTCGTAGGAGAAACTTTCAGACTCATTCATCCTGTACTCCTCACTGAACCATTTCTGATCTAGCAGACGCATCTTGCTGTACATCTGTGTACGATATTATGTTATTGCATTGTAATTATTAAATGAGAAAAATTTGGGCGCGGCACAAAACTTTCAATAAGTAATAAAAAGTTTTCGAAGTAATAATAAATAATAAAATTGTAGCTTTACGGAAAATTAATTTATACGATAGTGTTTATTTATCCAGCAAAACACTTGGATTAGAGTCATACTTTTTAAGAATGCAGTTCTTAATATACCGTTAGAGTGTAAAAATATTAAAAAATGCGATTACATAATATTGTATAATTTTTATATTGAAGAAGAATTATCCAAATTAAAAATTATAAATTAAGATTTCTGCAGTTTGATAATGCGTGCATTTTTATTTTAATTTCTTTCTTTTTTATTCGGAAAAGGGAGGAGACTTTATGTCACCTTGGTATAAATATCCATAGTTCTTAACATAATTGTAAATATTGCGGACATCTTCTGATTGCATTCGTGCAAATTATTTATTATATTCAGATAAATTTGGCCTTCGCTTAGAAAATGTCCAACATCCGTTGTTCGATATGATAACTAATTACAATAACATAAAAAAAATTATCATAAAATGTTTGCAGGCATTTTTTAATTTGTTATTTTATTACTTGTCAAACTCTTTGTAACGTACTCACGCAATATTTTATACTCTTTACAATTTTATCAATTTGATCCATTTCCATTTCTATAAGCTTCGAAATCCTTGAATAAAATGTATATGTTATGTCGTAATGTATTTAAAATACACGATTTTCAATTGTATGAAATATATTAAAAAAGAAATTACATATTTCTCTTTCAAAAATATTTTGATGAAATTAAACCGATTTCTTTATTCTTACTGTATTCATTGTCACTTTTTAACGTTTCTTTTATCAATTTTTATACTCTCTATTTTAAAAAGAAAGAAGGTAAATAAATTTACTAAATTAAAATAAAAAAACTTAATTTATATCAAAATTTATGCAAATATGTATAGATAAATGTTTTAATTAATGTACATTAATTAAATTAAATCTGTCAATTTTTTTTGTTCATAGAAATAATATATTTTGATAATATAGAGTATTATAAACTAGAGTATTATGGCCATATGGAAAAGATTTCCATAGGCTATAATTTCTTCAATAATTACTAAATCAGAGCATTTTTGTAATCATTCTAAAAGCCTATGATCATCTTTTCCGCGTATGGCCGTTTTATCTGAGTTAACCTACTTTTATGTGGCCTGTATATATAAAATTTCGATTTTATAAATATCTTTTATTTTATACAACCAATTAGAATTGAATGAAAAATCTAGAGTATATTGTAAAATATAATTGATTTAATCGAATGGTAGAGACAAACCTTTGCGAATGAAAATAAATATGATGCTGTAATAGAAATCGAACCCCTCGTATGGCATACACAACACTGATAACACATGAATACTTCTGGGATCTAAATAAATGCAAAATAGTAATCACAGATATGGTGGCGCGACATATGTGGATGTGTATAGGCTCTCAAGTGAGAACTTGGAATGTAACAGCAACACGGATAGATTACTTCTAAAATCAACATGTCGTGTCGCACGTCGTCCTAGAATCGATTTGGAATGTTTATCTCTATTTAAACTATGTTTACCTGAAAATCGTAATTCAGCGCGGCGATGATTTCGAGTTCGCGAAATATAACAGCAGCGCTTTCCTTTGAAATATTAATGTTTAAAGATTTTATCGTCCGTATAGATCGGTTTTCCAAAGTCTATCTTCTATAAAACTATTAGTTTTTTTTTTAATTGTGACGTTAATCACATTTGTTCTCATAATTAGTGCGTATAGTGGTAAATAAAATATTTATTTAAAATGTTTACTTTTTTACATATGTGTATTTCGATTTTTTTTCGACGTTGATATTTTTATATTACAATTTTTCATCTTTGTAAATGTGTGATTTTTAAATCATCATTTAGTTTTTCTGCAAACTCTCTTATAATTCAATACATAATAATTAGTTATGCAATATGAATAAATAAATGAAAATAATTTTATATTTATTCTGTCAATCTCATCAATATTAACAGATAGTGATGTAAGAATAAAAAGAATATTAATAGACACTTGATATGAAAATTGCAAAATGCATCCATAAAATTAACTTGCATCACCATGACATAGTTAAATTAATGACGACAAAGCAGCATCTGGTTGAGACAACATAGTTATCACGTTATTGTACGCTTCTTTCAAGTTTTCCGTTTTAACTTCTTTCGCAAGCAATCTAGAATGATTAGAAAAAGTCTAAATTTCGTAAGATTTTAACCACGTTGACAATTTTTTTTTTACTGTTGTTAAATACAGAAGACATACGGTGGAAAAAATGATTAAATATCACATATATGTGAAATGGTTGCAAAAAATACATGTCTTACAATTCCTCGTAGTTAATTTTTAATAAAAATTTAATTAAAATACGTAAATTTAAATTAAAATTCTAATCAAATATGCAAAATATTAAGAAAACGAACTTGTCGTATAATTGTTTGACGACGTTTACCAATACTCGCGCCTGGGTAACATTGAAAAGTGTTAATTCCGAAATGAAACCCTGCAAAAAGTTTATGACGTCTCGGCTGATCTGCTCGAGTCTAGATTTTGAGATATTCGGTAGTGCCTCTTGATGTAAAAACATATCATTTAACTCTAATTCCTTCTTCAATGTGTTTACTTGCTCCTGTAATTGCTGAACGATCAATTCTGATCCCGGCCGGATGTGGCGTATCGTTTTGATCGGTTTCAATTTTGCGATTTTAGCAGTCAATCGCATAGTCGATAAAGTACCTTCGAGATCTTCTCTCGTAATGCGCACGTGAGATATGAAGCTAATAAATGAAAGAAATGTCTAAATTTTAATTAATCAAATATAACGTCGTGAATCTGTATATCAACTTTAAGTCAAGTTAGAAATTTAATAAAAAATTAATAATTAATAAAAAATATAAAGTTCGAGTAAAATATATAGAGAATTACAAAATATAGAGTTTATATCTTTATTATTTTTATTAAATATTATAGAATCATGTTTTTATCCAATACTCAATTTGTTTTTATGTTTATATTCATTTATATTTATATAAATGTATTATATAGATATTTATATATATGGAGAAAAATGATAAATTTATTGTAGTTTAGATTAACATAAGAAAATTTGCGCTATTTCTGTTTCGAATTTGTATTCATTATGTAATTACCGAATAATGGATGTGACAGTGAAAGCATCTTTCAGTAGCTTCAATAAATTACTTGAGCGAATAACGCTATATGTGCACATACTTGGTTTTCTAACATGTAGAAAATATTGTTCCAGCTGTATTTTCATTAAATTCGCCATACCTAAATCGGCTGCTGTTTTCCAGCAACTTGATTTTCCCACCGTACCAGTTCCAGCCATCTCTACGATATGTATCTAATATCGATCCATAAAAACAAACTCGTAATTTTTTCTTTTGAGATACCTCTTAATCAAGGTAATTTCTTCGAAAATTTAGTTACATATATCATGAATATTTATTATTTAAAATAATTAAGTATATTTAAACATTTAATTTATATATTTTAAATAATGATTCTCTATTTAAATGTTATACCTAATGTTTAAATATAATATTTTAGAAAATTTAACATTTTAATGAAACAATACAAAAAGTTCTTTCTAGTAATCTACAAATTGTTGTATGAAAATCTTGAAATATAGGAAATTTCAAAATTTATTTTTAAAGATTTATTTTTAAATTCGCAATTACTTTTGCTGTCGCTACGATAGCTTGCGATTTTATCAAGCTCATATTTGAAACGTGAATAGTGATCACAGCAGCACCTAAATGTGATACCGGATACACTGTGCTTTTCACAATCGATCTCCTGTCTTCTCCTTCGAGTACTTTCTTTAAAATCTCTTTTTCATTCTCTACATCTAATATAATTACGTTCTGAAACAGTAATTGTGTTGATTGCGACACATACGACCAGAACAAAAGTTAACACACTCTAAATAAATATAAGAATTTTGGGAAATTGCATTTTTTTAATACAACGTTATTCCTCACCAACGTAAAAGCTATTCGAAAATTTATCGCAAGGACACAAATACATTTCTGCTAACAAAATATAGAATTTTCATCACGATACCTTAAAGACGCCGCGTTCGTTGACATTAAAAATCTTTCGTCTTTTAGACAGAAGATCGATTACGTTTTTACCTCTCAGCTCGATGAAACTTAAGCGATAACGTATGTCGCTGATTTTTCTTCGGTTCGCCTTTTCCGTAAGCATGTCGGATAAAAGTCGTGGGACTATTCCTCTATGCTAAATCGATACAGTAAAACGATCAAAATAATTGATTGAACTATAATTGAAATAAAATAATGTAAGATATAAAAATGTACCTCCCAATTATTTCTGAGACCACTAATCGTGAAACTTTTTCCGGATCCTGTTTGTCCATAGCTGATTAGTACGCAATTTACGCCGTCCAAAGCTCTTAAATTATTTCTTTGTTGCATATGTCATACACGTTTTATTATTTTTATAGACGTTGCATGATATTCCATATCTTATCAGCGATATCGATAAATAATATTAATTATCGATTATTATTATCCTATAATGTGGCTGTGCATACTTTCTAATAAATATATAAAATCATGCTAATCCTCAATAATCTAAATGTTTCCAGTACAATTAAAGAACATTTTTTATATCCTCTATTTTGTTAAGAAAATATTGTCAATTTAACATACTCTCTTATTACTCTATCCTCATACACGTTATTAATGTCAAATCGCGTGTGGCAAACGTTAAATGTACTTTTAAAAATTAATTTAATAATTTTGCTATACATTTTTAGCGATGTTAGATTAATACAAATTAATTTACTTTTCCCAGATTAAACAATATCAAGTTAATTAATTATTATATCGCTAACGCATTATGGATATATCATCATGGCAACCTTAAATATTAATCAATACTTTTCTACGAGATCTTTCGCAGAAGCGCAATACACCTTATCCTGGGACATCTCATGAAATACCTCATCAATACGAAAGGCCCAATAAATAGAATGTTTCGACTGTTTGTCTCGTTGCATATCTTGCAAACATCTTACGTATATCGTCTAAATGATATATAATATAATAATTTAATTAATTATAATGAGTTAATTGCCAAAACATATCAAAATGAATCACGAGACATCTCAATAAACAATAATAATAGCAATAAGAAGATAGCAAATTTCGTGAGAATACATCCCACGGTGGTAAGATCTTTTCTCAGCTATCGAAATAGTCTTGATAAAGAGATTTCTATTAATCTCACCTTACCATCCGTACTGATCTTCGCGCAAGAATCGCACGGTTTTTCAAGTGGTAGAATTCGCACGAAAACCTTTACATTATTGTCATACACCTCATCAACAGATTCGTTGTTCGATATAAAAAGGTTCGTTTGATGCATCCTCTTATTTTCAACATTCTCTCAATATCGTGGATAATTACAAGATGGCAAGGTTAATCTATTCTGTACACTCTAATTATAGTGCTGAAATTGCCTAGATTCAATTTTTATCATTTCAAAGTATCGCATATAAAAAAGAAGTAAAACAGCTTCACGCGAGCGCGAAATTATGTGAAAATTATTTACGGAAATTAAATACATCGTTGTGAGTATGAATTTACAAAACCCTTTATTTCATAGCGTTTGTGTATATAAATTATCCATAATTAAAACTTCAATTTTAGCAAAGGGAAACTCTGAAAGGAAAAAAGAACTGAATGTCCGACGACGCTACAAAGTCACAACGTCACTTTTACATACATAATACGATTATTATTATGCGTATATGACATACATACAAGTGTTACAAAATAATTGCTTATGAAAAGTACGTCGAACATCATCACTGCAAATTAAATAACTCGACTTAACTAAGAATACAGAAAAAAATCTATTGATCCACACAAAATCGGAGAGGTAATCGTGCTGCTGATTTCGAGTAACAAAAAAATGTATAATTTCTAACGTGCATTTCATTTTATCTAAACGTATGAATAGGGCTTATCTAAATCACTAACAAGAGTGACGTATTTTTAATCTGTTTCACATTAAATTAATATTTTTTTCTAAACGCAAAACTCAAAAGATTATGTCGCGATGTCGCTTGTGCACATTTCTTACAAATTAATGATTCCTAGATATATATATCACTCGAACTTTTTCCTCATAAAGTACAAAATCGTGAGCGCAAGAGCGTTCATAAATTCCTATTGATGAAAGAAAGTTACGTATGTACCTCGTGTTTTACACACAAACTCGAGCCTTCTTGAAACACATGCAAAAGATAAAAAAATATTATTTCTGCAACATATGGTCACAGATACAGTCGGTAATCACGAAGCATTAAATATTTATTTGCAAAGATAAAATTCATCAGTTTCAAATTGATTCAATGAAAAATGATTTAATTTTTCGAGAATATAACGAAAAGACTTGTAAAATTTTCTTTTTCCGATATTGTTAAAACCTATTCTTGTAAGTATCATACAAAAATCTTACAAGATTCTTGCAAACTCTTTAAAAGTTGAATTTCGACAATTTCGTTCGCCTCAGATCTTATGTACCGAAAACGTGGAAACATTCGATGATCACGTCATGGCCGGGCCAAACGCTTTAAATCGAAGACGTAGACGACAAAACACATTTTGTTAGCGTGTGAAATTCGTATGTGAATTTATTATAAGGAAATTACAAAACCGCAGATTAAGATATCGTACAAAAGCTCCACTTCAAAACAATGTCTCGTCGTTCGCAAACAAGTCTGCTCGCATATGGTCCCTCCCTCCGGCTACTGCTCGTAGTCGGCGTCGAGACGGTGGGCGTCAGCATCGGTACTTCTTCCGTAGGAACTCTACGTTACCGTTTAGATCACCGATAATTAAAAAAGAAATCGATCGACATCGCCTTATTATTTATGTATCTAATATTTAATCACGTTTCGAATTTACTGGACATGGCGCATGTTTCCTTCTCGTTATCGTAACGAATCACAATATTAAATCTCGCTCGTCTGCAATACAATAAAACTCCTATAACTCGTATAAACAAGTCGTGCAGCATTTTCAAGATTATTCTCATCATCAGGTTAATCCTGATCCTTTTCCATCAATAAATCTTCCTCTTTCCTCACCGACACGTCCGTACAACAAACACACACTCTGTCTGTCTCTCTCACTCTCTCGCTCTCATTTTCGCCTCCTTTCTTTCCATTCTAACAATAATTAGTTTCTGATAAATACTATTCAAGCTATGCCTACAAACTATTGCAGATAGAAACGTATTAGAAACGGTATAAAATGGACATGTTTCGTTCATTTTTTCCTGTTCCATTCAACAACTCTATGTTATATATGATAGATTCCTTTCTTCTATCTCTTCTGCCCTTTTTCTTAGCTTTCCCTTTTCCTAAGCATATAATGAATATTATTTATATCTGGTATACGCAATTTTTGAGAAGTACATCGTACAGTAAGGGGGTTTGGGAGAGTAAAAGTGCTAATATATAATACAAAGTGCTAATATTATAAATCGGGACAATCGAATTATGTGCTGCGTGTAACTGTTTTTAGGCTCGATCGCCCACCGGCTTGTTCAGTCTTTCTTGCGTCTCTAGCCTTCCTCTCAGCGTAGATTCAACCGTGACAATCCTGATGCTGACACACCCGGAGTCGTGTCCTTCATTCAATAGCGACACGGGACATCATCAAGCCTCGCCTGGTGAGCAAAACGCTACAACAAAATAAACGAGATTACTAAATAAATCATAATAGTCGAAAAGAGTAAAACACGCAATTACAATTATAACGATCCTATGTTATAAGATACTAAAATTAGTTATTAATTGTAGAATCAATGCAGTTTTATTAATATTGATAATATGAAATATCGTAATATAATACAAGATGAGATTAATAATGATCGTAAACATTTTATCTGGATTTTTTCCAAAATGTGCAACTTCACATCGAAATCGGCAATTTTTAAGTTTTAGAAATAAAAATAAAATTTTAAAAATATGTTAACATTACATTTTGAGCGTTATCTTACCCTAGACCGGTTCCAATGAGCAGAGAAAGAAGATTCGTGAAGAATAGAGTATAAATGACCTCCTTGGAAAACAATCCGTTCTTGCCAACTTTCGCGGTGCGGATGCTGTATGTTTTTCTCTTACTACCCAAGGGGTGTTTGAACTTCCAGTCTCTGAAACGAGAATGACATCATTAATCGTAAGTAAGAATCTTATTCCAATATTACTCGATGTGAAAAAGAAGTCTCTCAAGTTAAAATTAATCTTTTATAAAGTACAAAAACATGTACAGTTATTTTCCCATACTTGATACACTCGGTTCTGATAATAAAAAAATTGTAACACAATTAGTAAATGTAATTATTTAGATATTTAATTTACTAAAATCTCATTTATCATACTTTGGAGGTGCCTGGTCCGGTCGAGAGCTCCATTCGTAAATCCAGTCTGTGTTCTTCTCGAGAAGCTCGCCCTCCTGCGAAGTAAAACAAAGTACGTCTTGTTAAGAGGAGTAATCGGGTAATTATTTCACGGTTATCGTTCCGCGCAACGAAACAAGACAGACTCGAAATTAATCATTCCGGATACGAGAAGTTCGACGGGGTGGAATTAAAAGAAACGAGAAATTAATCGCGCGGAGCGCACTCTCTATATATCTATGAATGGTAATCGCGTCGCGTGGAAAAGTGAATGCTCAAGGATGACCTTTGGCGTTCCGCCAGCGTTGCGCATGTGTATCTATTATACTATACCGTATATCGAATCTGATATGCGCAGTATATCGCAAGTTGTGCGCATAAACGCCGGCTGTAAACAATACTCGAACGACAATCGCTCAAGAAGGTGTGAATTGATTGTGTAAAGAGGAAAGGGGGAACCAGGACGTGACGCGAGTTACTTAGAGCCTCCGTATCGAGGAGAGATTTAAATGTTTGATGAACTATTTCTTTCGGAACGAGAGATTTTTAGCGGGTTCTATTTCGAACTGGGTCATCGATTTAATACGCAATATGACAGAACAAGAACGCGCAAAGATAACTTATGAGTCACACGATTTGTATACACGCATAGAGTCCGTATCCTCGTGTTTACTTTCCGTTATACATAATCGAGTAATTACAGTATAATTCATTATCCGTTTATCCTTAAGGAAAAAGCGTCGAGAACTAAATGCTGAGGCACGATGGTTTAATGCCGATGTTCTCGAATTAAATCGGCCTTTTACGCGCACAAAGTTGAGCTTTGTACTACTATCTTCTTGCTTCTGTTAACGACGGACGAACTCAGAAACCGCCGGCCACAGATACAGCTTATTATGTATGCTATACAAGACAATGTCTAGTTATAAGAAGCAACAGATAAGCCCATCTTTTTAACGACGGTAACCGTGCGATCGTCTCTATATTTAGTTAGACAATAGCAATTTGCGTTTCGCTTGACTTGTCAATATGAATTGTGATTTATGCGAAAGGAATATTCCGTAATCAATAAATGTCAACTTATATCAATTAAATATCAATGATCATTAATATGAGCGTAGTCGAAAATCGAAGTTCATTCACTCTCCCCTCCTGCCCCTTCCCCTCTCTTTATTTCTTTTCACATCTTTGCTGTTTTATATTTCAAGCGAATATGACACCGTGTATTCTATGTAAGACGCCTTTCGCGGAGTGTTTCCGGAATGATATTTTTCAATTTATTTCTAATAAACGTGCTTCCATGTATCATTGTTCTTTGTGCCAATGTCAAATCGTTAGTATTTACGATCACGAAAAAATACTTTATCATTTCTAAGATAAAGTTTAATCCCTCAATGATTCACCCGTACTACCGACGCAAAGATTGCGCGTCAAGAAACGCACAATACAACTCGTAACTTCATCAGAATTATTATTCGTTCAATTATTGTACGACGATAATTCAGCTAACAGAACAGCAGCGATCAGAAGGTGAATTGTTAACTCGGATTGCTGCGGGTCGCCGTATCGTTTTCGCATTTCGATCAGGAGCATGCGAAGCACCGGTGTATTGAGGAAACATTTTCGCGTATAAATTCATCGAGGTCCAATGTTATATCAAGAGAGATAAACCCACGAAGATAACTCCAATAATTCGAACATTCGCCGCCGCGAGTTCTTCAATCGACGATAATTATTTCGAGCGTATGTACATCTGCTCGACACTTGCGACTCTAATGGATTGATTATTTGTTTAAAAATCTGCAGATCATATGCTAAAGTATGTAAATTACGAATTAAAATTTATAAATATACAATTGCATATCGTGCACTTAATGAATATACATATAATTTAATATATAAATTAAAATATAATAATATAATATTAATAAAATAAAATATAAATATATATAAATTAAACAATATGTAATTCAAATTAAATTTTTTTTATAAATATACAATTGTATATTGTGCGCTTAATTATCTCAAAACTTTATCGTGACTTTTAATGGACTTTTCATAGGAAAAACCAACGGTCGCCTTTCGTGCGGTAATTACGTCGCGTATGTGGTGCACGCAACCATAACGCAACAAACGCACGAAAAACTCGAATCGATACACATACTCGCGTGTGGAGGCTTTTTATGTGTCGTCGGTTTCCTTAATCCATGTACGTATCACGGTTCTCGATTACGAGAAGCGTTGCGGCGCGCGTCGATCGATCGTGAAAAGCCGCATGTCATCGTTATAACGTTTGGTTCTGCGTTTTAATATTATAAATAATTTGTACGGCTGCATTTATTCTTCATTGCCTGCCTTAGATCCCTTGGGTCGCGCGTGTCCATTATACACCGTCAGAACGACACGCTGGAAGTGCAATGCAATATAAAATTGAAATGCAATCCAACATCTATAATAGGAGACGTCTGGGTCTCATTGTAAAGTAAATTGCAATTTCCCGTTCCCGTCTTAGTTAATTCAACAATTATTAACAAAATGTATACTTTACTCAAATTAAAGATTAATTTATCGTTGAAATGTATTACTATTTTATTTATTAGGAACTTTTGAACTGACTATGTATCCGAAATGTTTTCATTTTATATTCTCTTAAATAATAAAAAGTTAATAATGCACCTGATATTATTTTAATATCAAATTGTTCGTATTTCATCGTTTCTATTTGGCATTTTGTCGTGCAAACTAACGAACTTACTATTCCTTTTTATTTTATTTATATTATACATCTGTGTCGCACAATTATTTTTCAACTCACTACAGGCTGTTCTTTTTCTTTAAGTTTTCTAGAAAATACGCGAAGAATGAGTTTCCTGTCAACAACAGTAAAAAGGAAGAAACGCGAATGCGAAAGGAGCAGATGTTCCGGACTACGATTGCGAAATACGATGCAACATGAAATCCTGAGGATTTATTCTTGTTCTTATCTTTATCCTATCTTTTCCCGTTTTTCCTTATCTTAGTTCAATAACGTTTCTCTAAACGCGAAACTTTAACCAGACTTGCAATATAATTTTTTAAACGGTTTAAAACAATGTTTAATGCGCGTATTAACTATATATTATATAATTTTTAATTAATGCAATCGACGACGATCAAATCGATGAACGTTACAGTACAGCAGTAAAGTTCCTGCTTGGACTTAACTACGGAACGTTTTCTTTCACCCATGGTAGTAACATCGGAGTTAAATTTAAATGCCCGATTGATCCGAATCCGCGACACGCCTCTCACGTTAATTACGCCGTCGGTTTCTTTTGCGGCGCGAAGTCGGGGAAAGTCAACAGAGCGTCGTCGAGCGTAGGATCGAAAACGTTGGCGCAGCGTCCGAAAGGAGAATGGATTCACACGACGGCGCCGACGTCGTGCATGGCGTGAGCTCGGCACGACCGGCTATTGGCCAGTCGATACTACGACGTTCCTGAGAGTGCCTCCACGCGTGCTGTCCCGACCCCGCTTTTCTTCCCGCCGCCGACGACGACGACGACGACGAGTAGGGGTCCACGACGTAGGAAGCGCAGTGGCCGCGAAATGCACCGATTTGAAAGGCGACAAAGCCGGCGACGCGACGCCTCATTAACGATACCATAAATGAGGTGCCCCTGAAATCGTTTAATGTCATACTTTTTTCCCAACTGTATGAATTCTTCGACAAATCTGGATCCAACGAGAGCGAACAAACGCGAATGAACTCACCTCGCTATTTGGGTTACCACAACTGAATATTTAGAGAATTCAGTCTTTTATTAAAAACTTTTTTTCAGTAATATCAATTTAACTAACGATTACACTCGATACTCAAAATAAATGGTGCTACAAAATTTTTTTCTCTATTTTGTTTAACCGCATATTTATTATCAGCATTATTTTTACAGCTGCAATTAATTATAAAAAATTAAATAATTAATATTTAAATTTTTCATCACAATTAAAACAAAATGTTAATAAAGCAAAATTGAATTCTCTAAATATTCAGCTCTTTCTGAAAAGGAGAACTTCCGAGATAAAAAGGCACTTTCTCTTTTCAAAATTTCTATTTATAATCGCGACGCAATGGAGAACGCAGATCGTGATACTTCCCGTGCAATTAACCATTACATTAAACAATAGTCGAGAACCGTCGTTCCACCACCACGAGCGCTTTCGCGCGTTTATTCGCAGCAACCCATATTGGAGAATGTAAGAATATGTTCCCGAAGTGGATGCAGGTCCGAATAGTTCCTACCAGGCTGCCAGACGCACCGTGCGTCGATTGCACACGCATAAACAACGGACGGAAGTTTAAATAAACGAATCGCCACCCACGCGAACGTTCGGGAACGCGGCGCGTGTTTCACGAAAAATTCAAGGAAAGATATTGCATTGTACACATTTAACCGACACTTCTTCGCCGTGACGTTGCATGCGTGCAACGTGTGCAACGGGCGTAAAACGCAGTGGCGGCTATCAATTTTCACGTTACGCTGAAGAACGTCGCGATCGCGACGTCACGACGCGATCGGTCCTCAATGCCGCATCATTCAATGGCACGTCGCGGCAATCGTATCTCCATTGAACCGTCACTCTATTCGAGCGGCTACATTGCGCTGGCGTTCAATAAAGTTTAACTTACGTCATAGTAACAGCGCCGCGAAGACAATCTATTACTCCAGATTATGCAATCACTGCTTTCCCCCGGTTTGGAGAGCGTTTTGCGAGGAAGTAATGAAGGCGTTGCCTTTCAGTAGCCAGAAATCATTCGATGGGTCGCAAGAATTACCACGGAAATGGCAGGATTTGTTATAATAAATAAACCAATAAATGAATTCTCCGAATTTTAGAAGAATTTACGGAACGTCAGAAGATTCGTTCAAGAAGATTTATTCAGCGTTAATTTGAATCTCCGCAAAGATAATTTCGACCAAATTAAAATTGCGAATTTAATTTAATTTTCACGCTGAATAACAGTAATAATAAATTAAAAATTAATCTTACATTTTACAGTTCCCCCTCTTTCTCTCCCTTCCAAAACCGCGATATTTACCGAAAGTATTTATTTTGAGATATTACGTGCATTTTTGGTTATTGCAGAAGTTTATCGAAATATCTGTACGAGAACTATTTTTCCCGTCGATCGATCGGATACATTTTAATAACAAGATTACATTAGCTTCATGCCGCAAATTCCGCATCTCTCACATCCGTTCCGCCGCAAAACCGTTCGGTTGAATTCCACGTTACGAACGTGCACCACAATGGAACGGAGTTGCCACCGCGACTCTCTAGCGTATAAAGTAACTGCATTGCGTTCTATGTTATATTAACTATTCATTTGTGTTGGTATTTTGATTTACTGACAAACATCGCTTACAATAAACAAACGAAAAAATACAGCATTATTCCTTAAATAGGATTATTAATGCATTATTCGAAATATTCTATACTGCATTGCGGGATGTAGTTTAATAAATAAGATTAGCTATAAATACATACATGTATATGTATATAGGGTGTTCCAACATTCGTAACTTAAAATATTAAGCAAGAAAGTATTCGAAAAATTAAGTAAAAAAGTTATTTGTATAAATTTTTACTTAATTTTTTCGAAAATATTTTTTTTTTTACAATTTTTTCTTGTTACAGTATTTTTGAGTCAAAAATTTTGAGAGACACCCTATAAGTAAATTTTTACTTTACGCAATAGTTTCTGAAGTATATCTTTAAATATGACTAACTACAAACTATATTTAAATAGTCACCTGTGCGTATTAAGTGTGCTAAAAAATGTACTCATCAGCGCTCACTAAACTACCGCACGTACGACTCATAAACAGATCGTCACATCTAAACGTAATTTATAACTGTAATTTATATTTAAATCTTTATTATCTTATTTATATTTAAATCTTTATTATCTTTATTATCTATTGTAAAAGATATTGCTTAAAATAAAAATAATTTAGAAATAATTTTTTTATTTGATCTAAATTAAAACTTTTATACACTGACACACACTCTCTCTCTCTCTCTTCCTCTTTTTCGGATTGTTACCTGATTTCCGCTTAACAACGAAGTTTTGATGACCAATCAATTTAAAAAAAAATTGACAACTATGGTAATATTGAAAAAGAACCTGTGGTCACGAAACGTTCTCTTAAACATATAATAAATATTTTGATTATTTTTTTACATCTTTATTTAGCTCGATTATTGACCAGGTTTCCATATAGATTGCTTTGTATAACACGAACAAATTTTTTTCACTTTTAATAACTTTTGTATTTAAACTTTTGAGAACTTTTTTGCTATGACATTTTAAATCGCGAATTTGAGAACATCCTGTATATACGTATACAGGTACATTGTTAATCTCTAGTATACAGAATATTTCTACTGATTCGCAACGCGTTAACACGATCGCGCGAATACATTCACTTTAAATGCGCAACAACCGGTTTGCGAGTTGATACTGGAAGAAGAGTAAAAGCGGGTACACGTCGATCGGCTTACAAGATTGCGTGAGCACCGTTGCGTGCAATACGGGTATTATTACAGATCGATTTTCCATTTTTCATCTTAAACTATTGTCATAGACGCACAGCGAAATTCTCGGATAACTGATATCTTTGGTAACAATAAATTAGATAATCTAGTCTTCGCAATTTAAAGAATATTCAGATTCAATATATTTTTTCCGATTTTACTTTTACTTGAGCTTTTACTTTAACGTAAGATTTATTTAGTTGAAATTTTCATATCTCTCATTGTCGCAAGAAAGTACATTATATATTGCAGATTGCCAATGTTAATAGCGAATGAAAATGACGAGAGATAGAGAGCACAACGGTTGTGTGATATATCATATTATATACAATATACGCGTGAGAGAGAGAGAGAGAGAGAGAGAGAGAGAGAGAGAGAGAGAGACAAACAGATAAAAAAACTAGGAAAGTCATATCTCCAATATTATATACACATATAAATTAATACATTTCTCTATCTAGGCTGTTATGCATAAACATGTTTGTAGATGATTCTTGCTTATAAATACATACGTCATACATTCCTAAAAGTGTTTGTACACAATTCTAATAAAAGTCTTCGTGTGTAAACAAACAATCCCTATTTCTACAAATATATAGCCTTTGTGTAAAAACAAAAGTATATTGGACAAAGGAAAATGCGCACATAATTGATACAATAACTTCTTAAAAATGCAATTATATTTAATTGAGTATTTAATTTTAAAAATACAGTGATAACGATCGATAGATCGTCGAGTAAATTTGTGTAATTCGTATGGACAGATATAGATTTGGGGAAAAACTAATAAAAACGTTAAGAACGAAAGATATACTGCAATACGTTTCAATGGCAGCGAGTCTTTTTACCGATACAAAGACAACGAGGGCGAGTGACTCATGGAAGAAAAGCCTTACGATCCTCGGTTCCACTTGTTATCATTACTCATACCTCGCGATACAGTCAGTCTTTGTCGCTATTTTCGTCGTCCCCGTAACGTCATAAAGACCCTGTGCGTCCAGCTTTATCGACAATTCATTGGATTCGAGCCGATCTCTCGACCTCACGCTGCTTTGTGCGAGTCATTCGCGAAGATGTTACGTATTTTCTCAAGAACCTGCTTAATCTCGATAACGACGTCTGTTTGTCCTCGAGATAAAAGGTGCGCAAACACAGGAGAGACATCGCGACTACCGTAATGATTATTGATCGCGTTTCTATAAAAGCCGATCCAGAATATATCCTTATTACAAAAGCTATCGCAGTGTAATAATATTCGTATATATATCTTCTACATATTCAAATAAAATGTTATGTTTGCATCTTTATGTCTCTTTTTATACGAACTGATAAAAAAAGTCAAACAAATGGACGTAATAACAAATGTTCTTCGCATAACGAAAACTAATTTGTAAACCTGATCGTCTAAAAACGACTTTATACTTTTACATATAAAAAGGCAAATGAAGATTGGTAAAAAAAAGGTAAAATAAAAGATTTATGTGGACATTATTTATTAAATTATAAAAAAATTATGTTAAATGATAATACAAAAAATTACATACTTGAACTACTGCGCACATATTTAAAAACAAGAATCGTGTGATCTCATATACGCAATGTTATCAATACAGCTAAACACAAAAATGTGCTCCTGTCTAGTAGAATTATGGTCGATCTTGTCAAGATCGTTGCAAAACGGGTTTTTTTCAACATGAGAATATTAATCTAAATTCAATTTTAAAACTGAATTTATCATAGTTAAAAAAACTTGATAAAATATTGCATCGAATTTTCGAAACATCGTCTCTCTAATCTATTCGTTTTTATTTTTGTAAATTTCCAGACATTTTGCGCGGTTATTCCTCATAGTCTCGCGGAAATAATATCGTGGATTTTATCGCGCAACTTTCTGATATCTCTTGAATAATCGAGAGCGCGAGAAAGAGTATTTCAATAACTATCTATCGCGACGGAGATGCGCAAATGTCGTTGAAACTCTCGCCGCACTTGGCGCATGAATAGTTAACGTTGTATTTGCATGTAAATTGTCTTAGTTGCGAATCGCCCGTACCATTGAAATGTCTAACAACACGAAGATATTGTATGCGATATTTTTTTATCCAACTTTTTTATCTATGTCTACACAAACATTTGCTATCATTTTACGTGGGATTACAAAAATCGACTTAGACATAAACGTCATTACATATATATTATCAATTCAGAATTATCTTAATTCTTTTTAGAAGGAATTTTTTGTATGTAAATGTAATTTTTTTAAGGAAAATTTTTTAATGTGACAAGTACGTGTGATTTTAGAAATATAATTTAAATGAATGCAAATATTAAAAATGAATAAAATGTTAAATTTCGATAGATAAATTGTGCGCATGTAGAATCCTTTGACTCAGATACTGCGTGCTTTATTAAACAAACAACGATCCAGACTTAGAATTGTATTGCGCAATATCGAAGATCAACGTTCCGACCGAAGGAGCTGTACACGCCGTACAAGAGCCGTGTGCTGCAACGCGATTTCGTTAGTCTCTAAGAAACTGGGGCACGACGGAAGGAAGAATGAGATTGCAGTGGCGTTAGGCTTCGTGCCGATGGGTGTACGTGGTAATCCACGGTAGCTCGCACAGCTACAAGGGGCATGGCGCTAATGGAGTCAGTGATCCGCAGACCTTGTACAGGAAAAACGGTCCGCGCTCGATAAAACCAGTTGCGCATCGCTCCTATAAGCGAACACGGAATCTCGCGCGCGTACAGAGGTGTACGAGTTCAATCGATATTATTCCCACCCCGTCTTTTATATCTAACAACTCGATGGAAATTGTTCTCACTTTTAAAGCGAGAGAACTTCGAATTTTTCCCCCGCATTTGTGGAATTATTTCTCACTCAATCTGCACCGCGCTTTATAATTTTCTCATTTGACTTTGATATTTCATATCTTTATAAAAATGATACATTATGTTATGTATTATTTTTTCTCCAGTTCAATAAAGAAAACAAAGTCGGACGTTATTACCTAACAGTTTTTTGAACAAGAAATTTTAAAAGTTAAATATATAATTAAAACAGCAATGATTGAAATTATGCAAATTACTCATTTACATCACTCGTAACAACAAATAGAATTTAAAAAATTAAATATAATAAAGAGAAATATATATTAAATCGTACCGAGGTATAATATCTTGCTTCAAGCCGAGCTTCAGGCCTAACTATAATTTCAAATTGGACTTTGCCAACTTTATGCATCAGTTGAAACTTCATTCTCGTTTCAGCCATAAATGTTCGACTTCGTTTACTTTACTAAACTCGAGTAACATGAGTCAAAAGAAAATTATGGTATTATATATAATACAGTGGAGGCAATATTGATGGCAGACGTTTTCCGAGAAAAAAAAATCCGATTGCGATCGCAACATATTTCTAGGACGATTCCGATGGGTATCATACTACACATTGCGCGACATAACAGGGATGAACGTATGTAGTTACGCACACGAACTCGTACATAGTCTTGCTTTCTATAGTCAAGCCAGATCGTAAAGAATACGTAGTAAAGAATCGATTGAAACTGACCTTGTTACAGCCGTAATTTATGTAGACTCCTTTGAGCTCATCTTCGGTTGAGAGTTCTGTGTTCGGGCTGTTCGGCGGGCTCTTCGGGCTGCAAATTCAAGGAAACGATATGTTACGATCTATAAACGTTGTAAACAAATGTAAGTGGTAACTTCCCGTCACGAAATTTTCCGCTGGAGACGTGGTCGTTACGAGCATTGCTTATTTATTTAACCAACATTACTCAACACTTATCGCTATGCTCACTTCATTTAAAACTGCGACGATTCCACATGTATTGTTTCTACAGATGGTCAAAAAGATGTTTAGTTATCAAAATATATTTTATAAAATGTATTTTCGGTGACTCTTTTTTAATAAAATATTTTAATTGTTTGCATTATTGAAATAAGAGAATTTTGACTTCTCCCTTTAAAAAATTATTTCGCATTCAATGATTCAATCTACATTGCTTTATAATTTTCTCATTTAATTCTAATATTTTGTGTTTTTTAAAAATAATTATCTTTATACATATATGTATATATATATATATACATCAGTTCAATAAAGCAAACAAAAATGGAGTCGACATATTAAAAGTAAAATATTCTACATTGACTTAGGTATTAATCTGAATCACAACAGACTAATTTTGAAATTTATATATGTCAAAAACTAAATAAAGAAATATACTGTTTTTATTATATTATATTATATATTCGTGGAACGCGCAAAATAAATTCTATTAATTCTAATAGATACAAAATAATTCTAATAATTCTAAAATAAGTTCTATTTTCTTCATTTTTGTTTATTGATTTGCGTAAGAATTGCTGAGAAGTGTCGTCAAGTTGCTTATCGCCAGATTCGTTCTGGTCGGTCAAACGATAAAACGACGCGCGAAAAGTCGCCGCGATAATATGTCACCTTGGAAGTTTGCGACCTCCCGCGTATTATGCGTAATCCATCAGTACCTCACAAACTACGCGCGATCGAACTGACGACACTCGCAGTTACAATATGCGGTTGACAGCAGCGGTAATCCTTGCGCTTGACATCGATATCACGACGAAGAGCAGCGCAATCGCTATCAAGCTCGTAATCGCTGATGCATCTCGGTGAAGAGCTGCAAGTTGCGATAAGCGCATTTATATCAAGTGCATCATATACACGCGTTGTCGACTCTCCTATTTTCATTTTTTCTCTTTTTAGATAAAGCACTATGTTTAACTTCGCAATCGCTTAAAAATACAGATTAATATCTTAGTCTCTCATATTTTGATATCTCATGTAATCTAATGTAATTTATTGTATATCATATATATAATACTAATAGAGTTAATTATTATTAATGCGAATGGCTTGAAGGAACTAAATTTCTAAGAAATGTGCGTTTCTGTCTAGATTACGTATACGTATATAAAATGTTTCGTTTGCTTAACGACGAATTTAAAACTTGGCGCATGGAAAACTATACAAGTATGATAATACGTGCAAATTGTACGTAAAAGATTTTTCTGTGTAATTTCAAAGTAAACGATAACCATTTAAAGAAAACATATCAAAAATTATTATAAATGTTTTATTTCTTTTATGCTTTTAAAAAATCAAAATTTGTTAACTCAATAATTATGCACAATGATAAAATTTTTCGTCAAATATTTAATAAACAAATGTATGTTTATTTTCCTCTGTTAAAACTTTTGACAATTACTGCACTCGTGTCATTTGCCAAACTGGTTAAATAGCCTATGCTAATTTTCTTCAAATTTTTTTCGCAAAGATAGCGAGTGATACCGCACAGTGTACAGACAAAGCGGTAATTGTCCATTTCTATTAATGCAGATTAACTTTAATTTCGGTTTAATTTACTTTTTATTATTATTAGAAAGGAATAAAAAGTAAATTAAATCGAGAATTAAAATTAATCCACATTAATAGAACTGAGCATAAAGAGGATTAAACAATTCATCGTGACGTGTACGACGTTATATATCGCGGAATGTCGTCTCAACATTGTGTTGCACAAGTATTGTCAATAACAGGATCGTGACTTTCATGCTCGAGATAATATTACTTATTGTTGGAAAAACACATACAAATATAAAATGTATGCACAAATTGCCACAAATCAATGCTTTTTGTTATGACGCGTCTGAGTGTCGTGTGTATTATATATTTCTCGCAAATCATTAAAAACTTTTTTGCGTCAGAGAATCAGTGACTGATATTTTAAGATCAATCCGTGCATAGAAATATCAAACTACGTTCTTTTGTCAGCAAGTCGTACAAACGCACATTAGTTGTTCTCCTGCCAAGATATTTGTGCGGGTCTTTCAATGACGCTATTTTAATCCTGTTAAGAGCCATGTGTTAATTCAGCCGTCTCAACAGCGAAAGTAAAAATACAAATGTTTACTTGTAACTATAACTCTTTATTCTTTACGAGCGACATGCGGCATTACTATAATTATTGCGACACAATCGCGACTAAAATTCAATTTAATCAATTTAACGCACGTTGTTTAATGTCGATTCAAAAATGCAGGTGACGATGTAGTAATTGTAATAATTTATATATCGATTTAATTCTGCTTAAAAAAGAGAGTTTATGAAAATTAGAAACTTTTACAGCCTTTCAATCAGCCGTACATCATAAAATTCAAAAAAATGAAGAATTGTTCTTTTAGTTATAATTTTAAATTGAACCTTTACTCTAAAGTTATTTCTATGTATCTGCAATTCGCCAAGCGCACTTATAATGTGTTCAATAAGGTCACTCGCCTTTTATTGCTTTCATCTACGCGGCCTTGAGCCGCCCCAACGCTTAATGATGATGTGACTAAAAAAAAATAGTTCTCCATGTATACGGATCGTCATTCCTCGCCTCTGACTCACGACGCTCCTCTTTTCTTACTACGAAGTCCTTTCCAAGAAGGAAAGGAAACGGAAACGAACGTTTTCTCTCGTTGTACTCGTACAGGAGGGAATCGCTGTCTTTTGCGCACCGAAGACTTGAGTGAATAATATAGGTGTAAGTTGAACGGCCGGCTTTGTTGGCCGAGTCTTCAAACTATCTCGAGATTATAAGAGTTGGCTGTATATTGTTTCAAAGCGCCTTTCGAATTCCCGCGTGCTTGGCTTTGTCACGTATATAAAGATACGTTTTCATACACTCAACGTTTATTTTTAACGTCAAAATAGGTCAAAAATATGTGCGTGAAGTTAGCACCGACATTTTGAAAAAAAAATAAAATAAAATTTGTGTTGAATTGTGCTAGATTTGTGCTACATTGTGCCACAAATCTAGCACAATTCAATACAAATTTTATTTTATTTTTTTTTCAAAATGGCGGTGCTAACTTCACGCACATGTCAAAAATGGCGTTTTTATATTCAACAATTTTTATTTATTTTATTATATTAATCTATATTTTGACGCTAAAAGTGAGTGTCGAGTATGTCAGCATGAAAGGGTACCTTAAAGTCCATAATATACGAAGATTTAAGCATCAAGCGAAATGACCAATCACAATAGAGACTTTACAGTAAAGCCATATAACGTAAGCAGTAGCAAATTCATGTTGATTTTCTTAAATCTTACTGTTTAAATTTTTTTTTATGTCTACCATGGCTTTAACTCTGCAGAAAGTTAACTTTGGTTAGAACTGTCCGCGTTCAGCCTTCGCAATTTCCGAAAAGCTTTATCCGATTTCTGGCAAATCGACGATCAAGAAGGTTTTCCCAAGCTTCTCGAAGTCTCTGAAGCGATATCTTAATCTGAAATCGCTTACTTTCTGGTTCTTAGAGTATAGAAAAGTTATGTCTCCCGCGCGATTTTCGTCGAGGCGTCGCAAACTTACTTGCGAGATAAAAGATCCGGAAAATAAAGTCTTACCTATCCCTCGGAGTATCCCGGCGCGAGGACGCCAGGGAATGCTTCGCGGACGAATGTGTGGAATCCCTTTGTGCTTCCCTAAGAAGTCGCAAGTATTCGCGTTCACCGGTTATGCTGAATGGCGTCGGCGTTATCCGGGCTGCCAGTGGTGGGTCCGGCACCAAATCCACCCAGGACTCTGCAGTCAGAAAAAAAATTGTTATTCTGTGCTGAAATGCTTATCCAATTTCGCGAGCTTTTACAATAGCTCGACAATGTGCACAGCAACCACTTTTCAATGTCTCTCAATAATAATGCAATGTTTCCGCACGCGAGGAAAATTTTATCTCCTCGAAACGATCGAGGGAGAATGAATAACAATTGCCAACAGGAATATTCTGGATAGATTACTCAATTATTTTTTTTCCTTGCAATGTCCTTCCAGCAAATTCCTTCCAGGAATAATAAAATGTATTATTATTATATAGTAATAAATATTAAAAAGAAAGATCTCCCGTACTTCCTGTATTAAAAAGACTTTTTATGAAATTGAAATTTATAGGTATATCTTTAATGAAAAAAAAATTAACGAGACGCCGTCATGTATGTGTATCGTAATTTTGTAATTTCCTTCTAAAAATATAATAAAATTTATTACAGAATACTAACAGAAGGAGGTACCCTTTTCTATGTATACTAAAAAGACCCTTGATGAAATTGAAATCCATATTTCTTTAGCAAAAATTTACTTCTTACGTGTCGTAATTTTTCCATTTTAACTATTAATGTACTAATTAAAATATTCAAATAAATGTTAAATATTGTTTCTAATAACTTTAAAGTGCTTTTAATACGCTGATGTTGATATACTCGGTGTAAAATGTACAGAAAATGAATGTCGTTGAACGACATACGCGATGACACATGTCACACTGTAATGTTTTTAAAAATAGTAACAACGGCCATCATATCGATCACGGTAACCTTACGAGGTCAAGTTGAAGGGAAATTTCATACGCTTTTCTTGTATTATAAATAAATAAAAAGTAATATAACGTCACAATTTTTATATATGATATTAATTTTCATCGTATATAGTATTAATCTTTGCAAATTAAATTATTAAAAATATAGAAGAAATTTAATATTTCGAAGTGGAGAAATATTAAAATTACGATTTCAAAAACAATTGTTACATCTAAGAAATCATTGCATTAAAAAAATATTGTTTTTTTTTAATAAATAATTGTTCATACGTAACCATGTTCTTTATGTGTCATACTTCACGATCATTTTTATATACCTCATGGTTTTTTAACATTCATTCAAAATGTGATTCATGCTTTTCGTGTACTGCAAAGACTTAATAGATAAAAACGTAGTCAAGCGTGTACTTAAAATAACAGTTTCTCGAGGACAGATTCGCCTCTTTGCTCTACATAAGTAAATGTGATATATAAATAAAACCACTGACGCATTTATTTTAAAATAATTGTTTTGGCGAAACAATTTCATTCTTTACATTGTATGCTAATAAAATACTCAGCATGCATAACGAAATAGTTATAAATGACGTGTAACGATTTACCAAGCTAATCTCATTGCAAGATCAAACGAGATCAATATTAAAGGATTATATCGTATATTTAATCAAAATTGAAATCTATGAATTTGTTAATTAGTATTTTGGTATTTGAGATATTTTGCCAAATATAGATCGAATAAATTATAGATTTGGAACGTAAGAGTAATTATCTTAATAATGTAATATAATGATAACTATCTCTTATACAAAATTATGCATCCTTTGATAATGCGAATCTTTTACTAATTTAAGGATAACAAAGAATCGTACTTTGCAATTTGCAAATTATCACATAAATATGCGACTCTTAACTTCTCTGCTCATTGGAATACTAACAATAAGTAGTATGAGTAATCGATAATGCCTATGTATATACATAACCGAATAATGGAAGTTGCCGACAATATACACACGACAAAGCTATTTAAACAAAATATATAAGAATCTTCAGAGAAACTTTCTTTTGTATGTTGTGTATGTAAGAGAGAAAACTACGCTATCAATATTCTGTTTTAATTGGAGCTGGAAAAATAAGGAGAAATTTGATTGTGTATTGAGCGATATACACAAAAGACACATCTACGTCTGTAGTGGCAAACTTCTTTCTTTTCAAATCTTGTAGTTTTCATTATTTTGCAACAAAAATTCATGAGACTATAATTATCATCTCAAATAAGAGTAAACAAAGTATTTATTTCAATAAAATATATAAAACGTATTAGAAAATAAGAATAATGTTTATATTAGTATTGGATAGTGAAAGAGACAGACAGAGAGAGAGAGAGAGAGAGAGAGAGAGAGAGAGACAGAGAGAGAGAGAAAGAGAGAGAAAGAAAGAAGATAAATAATAAGATTGAATAGCCACTTTACGAAATTTTAAATTAATTCTATTTTATTTATAACTAATTTTATTAAATTATACTACGCTAATGCTAAGTATTGCAATAAAAAATATTTGATGTCAGGCGAGTTAATTTTATGTAATTATTTTTATTGGAATTAAAACTGTATATATATATGTATATATATATATATATATATAACGTATAATTCATTAAAGTTCATACATGTAAAAGGGTGATAAAATGTTTATGCTTGCAAGCTCTGGTAACATAATCACACAACGAGAATGATCTCATCGCCATGAAATCTCGAGTTCATCTACCGTCATTACAACGACAGATTTGCTAACTGCATAACGGACGTGAATTTATATTCCTCGCTTCAAACACGCCTTATTCCCATAATTACGAAATTATCGCGTTATCGATGCACATATATTTTTATCTTACTTAATTTTCAACTTGTCTTCCTCGTAAAAGCGATTAATAAACGAGATTTTCATAAACAAGTTTAATTCTTCATAATTTAATTAACTATACATATACGTTATCACCGATCAGAGTTCACTTTCCGCATTCCTAATATTATCGACGCGACGCAACGCATTAAATTCTAAAACGCGCAACATTTTCTATTTTAAATTTTAAATCTCAAAATGTTTTTTTTTTTGTATTAATAATATTAATAGAAAATAAAACCCAATAAAATAAAAAATTAACCACAATTAGTTACAATCAAACTCCTGTCTGTCATGTTCTTATCAACTGCGCGTAGGTAAATTTATAAATATCATGAGAATTAACAGGATGAAAGGAGAATAAAAACAGGTTCGTCGATTGGGACAATCGGTTTGTCAATCACGATAAATCGTCGTGATATTCACGCGGGTCGTTACGCGTCACGTGTGATGCACGTGCGACATTAGCATGGCGCGATGACCGCCACTGCTCTTCCGCTCTTCTAACCGCGCAAATCATCCGGGTGATAAGGTTTAACTTCGAGTTCGTTCACCTATTCGTAAACCGTCGCTAGTCACGTTTGCACTTTCGCCTAATTCGACATCGCGCAGCATGAATACAGTTAAAAAAAAAAAAAAAAAAAAAACACCCTCGAGAGAGAATCGCATTCTGTGGCGAGAAAAGAAAACTCGTACGATTATTCCAAATGATTTCAAGTAAAAATAAATAACGTCCATTATGTATATTGTGTTTTTCTGTACGCGAAATTAACGTTTCCTTTTAGTGAGATAAATTGGTGAATAAATTCGTTGTCATGCACGCATGAACTTCCAAAAATTCACGACACAGCGGATTTACGCGATTCTTGTCTCGGAATGGATAATCGACTATCCGCAGGCACGCATGTGATTAATGCTCTTGCGAGGATATGAATTGTAAAAATTAATAGTTACTGTGCACGTGGCGCTCTATAACTGGTATTCACAGTTGTTTCTTACATATTTAAGCCTCGTTTTAAATATAGTCTTAAGATATCGTAATCATAGAGCCGTATTGACAACTCGAGGCACTACTTATTAAGATGGTTTTAAAATAAGAACTGATTATAAATACCGATCTATAATTTCTTCTGTTCATCGGTGTATTAACGCATTAAGACTGTAAATCGAATTTTCGAGATTTTTTTTCAAGGAGAATGCAGAAACATTGCGACGATATTCTGTCTGTTTATCAGAATGAAATAATTATCTGTCATTTTATAATCACACCGATTATGAATATTTTCGAATACGACAAAAAAGGAAAAATTAGGCTGAGAATCGACGTTGTAAACATTACGCTGATATTTCAAGAGAAGATCTTTTTATTGATATTTATCATTGGAAATATTTATTATAAAATATTTAACAACTGGGGTCATTGAAACGTCCGAAACGGTTAATTTTCTAATTACTCTAAAGAAAGAAAATAGCATAACTGCAGTACATACTTTATAGATGTTTAGGTATATAACGAATATTTTTCGTTAAAGTATTTTCAGAAACAAAACACAATTTTAACGATCAAGAATTTCCGCAGAGGCGTTCCGCTCGAGTATACAAGAACATGTACATATGTATATTGTAAACAATACAGTAGATAGGAAGGTCGAATGCGAGACATTTACGTCAATTTGCATTATTAGTCACTTCAGAAAGATGCGCACGATAACGCCATAAATGTTTGATGTTAGATCGTAGCGAGGTTGTCGGAAAAGACGGTAAACGCTTGACACCATTCGAAACGTGCATCACTTGACGTAAATTCTTTAGACATACGATGTCGTTCGATGTTTACCGTGTGAGATATAACGGAATTTAAAATTATGTTGTGCATTACTAACATTTTATTCCGTTTAATTTCCTAGATGCGACGATAAATTGCGACAAAAAAATCGAACGTGAAGCTTTCCTGATTATGCGATCAGACACACGCAGGCAAGAATTAATCCTGTAAAAATATTATCAGGATTTTTCATTTTCAGTTAACTTGTGATTGGAATCAGCTTGATAATAATATAAAAATTGTATTTTTCTAAGTGTATTTGATTAATAAATTGATGGTTTTGTAATAACTTTAAAATTACCATTACAAATCAGTTTAATGATTAATTATATCTCTCCCTCTATAAAAAAAAATTATTAATATTAACCCTTTATGGTCACACTTTAAAAAAGTCACACGATAATTACTCTGGATTAAAATGACCCGAATCATTTTTTAAGTGTTACGAAATTAATAGTATTTAGTTCCATTTACATCAAAAAATTACACACAGTATATAATTTCATCCTTTAAGAAAAAAAAAAAAACATCGTAAACGTATTAACTTCGAAAAATTAATTTCTTTACTTAAAAAATTATAAGTTTTTAAATTTACAAAATTTTCAAATTTTAGTTTTAGCCTAATACTATTGAGATGATTTACATTATGCTCAGGTCATTTTGACCCATGATGACCAGAAACCGAGCTACAGGGGTATGTTAAGTTAGCACCCCAACTATAGTACTCAGGAGTTCTGATTAGAGTTCCCACATCCTTTTGACGAGATGAAGAGTTCCCTATAGTTAATAACAAGAGTTCCGCTCAATAAACATTTTTTTTATATTTTTTTAAAATGGGGTGCTAACTATTTATCGAATTTCGAGGTGGAATAGTTCTGAGCGGCTTAATAGCTTCAATTTGCGATTGCCTAGAGTTCCTGAAACTACTCAGAACTACTCGGTACTCTCAAAAAATTTCCCGATGTGAGACTTGGAAAAAAATTTGAAGTAAAAATTTTTTGGGAGTACCGAGTAGATCTTAAAAAAAAATTAAAAATTTTTGAAAAATTAATTTTTAGATACAATAGTTCTGATGATAATTCCTGCTTCTTTTTGACGATACGAAGAGTTCTCTATGATTTTTAATGACATATGCGCTTAATAATCATTTTTTAATAATTTTTTAAAAATGGGGTGCTAACTTTTTAACGAAATTCAAGGTCGCATAGTTCTGATCAGCTTAACAGAAGTATTTTGTAAATACCTAGAGTTCTTGATATATAAAAAACATTTTTAAAGAATAATAAAGTTTAAAAAAAATAAAGGAAATCTTTGAAAAATTTTTTGAGAGTACCGAGTAGTTCTGAGTTGCGTTTCTTATAGTACTTGACGAGTTCTACCGAAAACTGTAAGGTGGAAAAGCGATTGAACCAACGGTTTGCAAGATACAGCGACATTTGTCAGAAGATCAACAATTTTTAGAGTATATCTCGGAAACCATTGATCCAATCGTTTTGAGCCCTGATACTTTTCGACAGAACTCGCCGAGAACTGTACAAAACTCCAATCAGAACTACTCGGTACTCCCAAAAAATTTCAACTTCAAATTTTTTTGTAAGTTTCACGTCGGAAAATTTTTTGAGAGTACCGAGTAGTTCTGAGTAGCGTTTCTTATAGTTCTCGACGAATTCTATCGAAAACTGTAAGGTGAAATAGCGATTGGACCAATGGTTTGTAAGATACAGCGACATTTGTTAAATTTGAAACATCATTTTTAAATAAGTATATCTCAGAAACCGTTGGTCTAATCGCTTCTTCACCTTACAGTTTTCGATAGAACTCGTCGAGAACTATAAGAAACGCTACTCAGAACTACTCGGTACTCTCAAAAAATTTCCCGATGTGAGACTTGGAAAAAAATTTGAAGTCAAAATTTTTTGGGAGTACCGAGTAGTTCTGATCGGAGTTTTGGACAGTTCTCGGCGAGTTCTGTCGAAAAGTATCAGGGCTCAAAGCGATTGGACCAACGGTTTCCGAGATATACTCACTCTAAAAATTGTTGATCTTCCGACAAATGTCGCTGTATCTTGCAAACCGTTGATCCAATCGCTTCTTCACCTTACAGTTTTCGATAGAACTCGTCGAGAACTATAAGAAACGCTACTCAGAACTACTCGGTACTCTCAAAAAATTTCCCGATGTGAGACTTGGAAAAAAATTTGAAGTCAAAATTTTTTGGGAGTACCGAGTAGTTCTGATCGGAGTTTTGGACAGTTCTCGGCGAGTTCTGTCGAAAAGTATCAGGGCTCAAAGCGATTGGACCAACGGTTTCCGAGATATACTCACTCTAAAAATTGTTGATCTTCCGACAAATGTCGCTGTATCTTGCAAACCGTTGATCCAATCGCTTTTTCACCTTACAGTTTTCGATAGAACTCGTCGAGAACTATAAGAAACGCTACTCAGAACTACTCGGTACTCTCAAAAAAATTTTCAAAGATTTCCACTATTTTTTTTAAACTTTATTATATTTCAAAAATGTTTTTTATGTATCAAGAACTCTAGGTATTTACAAAATAGTTCTGTTAAGCTGATCAGAACTATGCGACCTTGAATTTCTTTAAAAAGTTAGCACCCCATTTTTAAAAAATTATTAAAAAATGATTATTAAGCGCATATGTCATTAAAAATCATAGAGAACTCTTCGTATCGTCAAAAACAAGCAGGAATTATCATCAGAACTATTGTATCTAAAAATTAATTTTTCAAAAATTTTTAATTTTTTTTTATTATTCGAAAATTTTTGTTACATATCAGGAACTCTAGGCAATCGCAAATTGAAGTTATTAAGCCGCTCAGAACTATTCCATCTCGAAATTCGATAAAAAGTCAGCACTCCATTTTTAAAAAATGTAAAAAAAATGTTTATTGAACGGAACTCTTGTTATTAAATAGGGAACTCTTCGTCTCGTCAAAAGGAAGTGGAAACTCTAATCAGAACTCCTGAGTACTATAGTTACCCCTATATAGTACATACCCCTATTTATTTTTATTTTTAGAATTAGGAAATTTAAAGAGAGAGAGAGAGAATAAATTAAAGCAAGTTTGAAGTTAATCTATGTGGAATCGACCTAAAATTATTAATAATCTTAAACAATTTTACGTGATATTATAAAACATTGATTTATCGATACACATTATATAATGCGGTACACAATGCAGGAAAACAATCGACACGTGATAGGAACCTCTTGTTTTTCACGTCAGTTCTGTTTCCGTTCTGTCGTCTAGATGTTTTCTCGCGTCGGCGTCGTACGGGATCACGTCCCATAAGAATCTTGCACGTTTAAATTCGCAGTTCATAAATGCCGATTCGCAAACTACGCTGCCATTCTCGTTACGTCTGAATCCATTCGGATTCGCAAGCCGCGTCGACATGCGAAGCGGAACGGTGTTTACTCGGCATACGTTACCGCGCAAACCGCGTTTACTTGCATAATCCGCTCATATTATTCGCGAGCTGCAAGTTAATCACGGCCGCGCGCAGAATTCCTGTTTGATTACGAACGAACGGACGCACTCGTCGTTACTTTGTGCACTCGAGCTGCGAACGTCGATGGACATCGAGGATCAAAGCAACGGACTGCCTATTCAGAGACTCGGGGATTGCCATTATTTGATCAGCAATGATCTCGTGCGAATCAACGTGGACAAATTACGTCGTTTGGTCGCGCTGACAAATCGGAGCTGTTATCCGCTAGATAAATCGCCCACTAGACGCAAATCTAACACGACGGTTAAGATGCCAAGCCGCAACAAAAGGCGCACGTGAAACATTCCTGACTGTCACGTTCAGAGATACAAAAATTAGTCTCGGAGTATAAAGAAAAAAATCTTATTTTACTAACATAAATTAACGTAATACTCGTTATTAATCTTTTTATCGCCGTTTCTTAATTATTTCATATATAAAATTTCAGACTTCTGTTCCCTCATGCACCACCACGGTACACTGTTAGATATCAAAGGAGCAACGACAATCCAATCTCTCGCGCGAGTTAAATAATATTTGATATTTCTTTTTATGAGTTAAATTGTTTAACTCCATTGTTTCAGTTGAATTAATGACATATTGAATAGAAACATTGGTGAGCTACAGAAATGATTAAAAATAACTCAAGTTGGATATAATTTGATATTATGAATTTAACGTTATATTAGCAATAAATACGAGCCTTTATTTCTCTCGGAAATAAGAAGACAATTTTCAGTACATTTTATAAGTTATTCTATCGATTGCAAGTATTATTTCACACTGAAAAATATTTCTATTCAAATATAATTCGCAAGAACTTTTATTGTATTTCACTTCACCATCTAACAATAAGATAGCAGTGAGTGAACAGGTGCTTTAAACGTTGTATTAATTATTAATGTGTTTTAATGACTTGTTAACTCACGTTGCTATGTCTAGCTTCAATTTGACCTCGCCGTACGACTCCGTCTATATAACATTCGCTACAATTTAATTCTAAAGATATCTTGTTATTTCACATTAGAAATATCCATTTCCAGTCATATCATTCGTCAATTATCTATCCCCGGTAAATTAACTTACGATAACTGTCGCTTAACCTTTGTTAACCCGACTTTGGGCCAGCAATCGGTGAGCTTGACATATGTTCCTTACAATCGCGCTACCCACTCCAACTCAAGTATGAAAATAACAGCATATTTTTAGCATTTATCCAGAATTACGTGGAACGAAAGATGATTTTGTTGTGTTTCTCAATAAATATAACATTATCAAGCACTCGTCAAACAGTCGTTCACATATTTAAAGCGACAACAAAAGCATACAATATTTATAAAACAGTTAACTTCATACTTAAAAAATTACAAATTTTTTAAATTCATAATTTTTCATTCTGTATTTAAAATATGATTAAGAATTTGGAAAGGCAGTGTGTGCTAAAGTGGCACTTATCAGCTGAAAAAAGACAACTGCTGCGTTCAGCAGATAAAGTTTCGCCAACTGTTGTAAAATCTTTAACATGATTGGTCTCGCCCTTAGCTCCTCACTGAATCTAAATGTATAAACCAATCATATTATAGAATTTCACAACAGTTGCTTTCTCTCTGCTGAACGCAATTAATATTGCATCAACTAGCTATAAGTTGACAGTACGAACAAACACGTGCTCGTCAGCACGTGTTGACACTACAAGACTGCATATCATGATACCGCAGAATGTGCAAGCTGATCTTCGACGCTTTGTCACGTCTTGCGTAAACGTATCTGGCAAAAGCCTCCATTGTATCAACAACAAACCGCAAGTAGAAGCGTCGCTGTGTTTAACCTGTTTAAACATTTGACGTGGTTATACGTACTTTAAATAAAAAATTCCTATTCAGCAATAAAGATACGATAATTACACGATTTCTTTCAAAAAGCTGTAATGGCCGTTTATATTCTCAACGTTATGAAAGTTAATTAAAAATACAATGGAAATATTTCACGCGATATTTAACGCATCTCTCGTCTGCACAAAGAATATCCTTTTAGCTTTTTAAGCGCTTTTATATACTTTTATATACGCTTAACTAATGAAACGAGCAAGCATACAAATTCTCGTCTATTTTCCCGTAAGCTGTAGAAACGTGCTGCGCGTCTCGTCGTGAGGAAATTTCCGCAAAATCGCATCGCATTCGAGAGACGTTCACCACGTGTTACGGTCTGTGGAATTGCTACTGGGTAGCTTCAATCAATCGGATTAAGGACCGGCGGCGAAGCTTACGGCTAAAAATAGATACCTATACCTTCCCCCTTTTCGACAGTCTGCCGTCATTTCGATTAGTACACTACGCTCGTGGGCGTGTACGCAGCCGATAATCACGAACGCACCACTTATCTGTGCGTTAAATTAAACATCCTTTTGTTGACAGCTAGATAAAGATGCAAATAGGCGAGCGCAAATTGCTCCGTGCTTGAATGTTCTCGTATTTATTTGAGCATACGATGATACGTATTGTACAAAATGCAAATTTATTACATTCGAAGTTCGGTGCTTTCAAGTCGACCCTATCAATAGCTATAAATATTTAGTATTTAGCGATACACACGTAAATGTAATATCGACTGTGTTTGAAATGCAACTTCAATGGAAACGAGTGATAAGTAAATTATTTTAATACTATAATATAAGATTTTATACTCACTAAAAAAACTAAATAAATAAATCGATCGTTAATAGAGAATGTGATGAAAAATAAAATATTTTATCAATATAATTATAAAAAGGATACAATTGTTAAAAAATCAAAATATTTGAGAATCCTACTTTTTACATACAAAATATGATATTTTAATTTAATAAATAGAAATAGTCAATAATGACAGTTCGGTACTACTAGTGTACGACGATAAGTAAATTACTGAATAAAGAAGAGTCGAGATAAATATTTATCTTAATAATCCTGCAAAAAATGATCACAATAAATCGATAGTCTCTAACTGATACCAACGCTTGTTTACTTTAATCTCTCTAAAAGTATCTATCTATTTCTATACAATAATGTAATTTAATCGCCGATATTGACGAGTGAATCATCATATTGGCGAATATATATATATTTTAATTCGTTTGTATATTTTTCGAAACTTTTTATCGATGAGGATTTCTCAAACGAATCAATAGAATTTCGGTGCCGATTTACGAGCGGTTGACCTGCATCCTGCAGGTCAGTGCAGTGGTTTGACGAGCTGTTCGAGAGAATGTATCCGAGTATTCGCGTGAGCCGAGTCACGTAGGCTCCTGAGTATACGTTCTCATGATGATTTCGGGTCAGCGCCGCTCTAATGAATCCCAGGCTCCTGAAGACGATCACGTAGAGATCCGTTAGAACGACGTGCGGACGATCGCGTATCACGTTACCGCGAATGGGAACGAACTCGCCAAGATGACTCACGCTCTTCCGAAACGCAGTTTCTCTCTTGCAATAGTTATCTCGGAGACATCGCGTATATCCGAGCATTTACTTCGTGTCGCGGTAGTAATTTCTCGATTGGCATCAAAATTTTCGCAAACTCACTTTTATAGGCCCGGTTTTTCATTTTCTGATTAACTCGTAATTTGGACTTGACTTGGAAAATTGTTTTTCTAGATATATAGTTATATAGTCATTAAATTAATGGTGTGTTTTGTATAGTACTTTAAAATTACCGCTACAAAACGATTAGTTTAGCGAAAAACGCAACTTTTATAATTAAGTCTAATCTAAACCACAAGTTAATCAGATAACAAAAAACAAAGCATTATTTATCACACTTTGCATATCAAAGAGTATAGACAGAAAAAGAAAATAGATTTCGATATTTTTTATTTTCTAAAATCATTCAGAAATTCTGTGATTATTTCATTACGTGAGCTGTAGCAATTAAAATTTAGATATAGATCATAGGACCGATGATAACTCAATCTCTTAAATTAAATAATATTTCATTATTTATAACTTCCGTCAAAATGTAAATTAATCTATTAATTTGTGTGGTAGTTTCAAAGTAAACAATGTCATATTAATGTATGCATTTAGTGTGTAAATAATAAACTATAAATTGGAGTCAAATTTAATACGTTCTCTTCAATTAAATTGTTTAACTTCATTGTTTCAGTCAAACTGACGACATATTGAATAGAAACAGTGGCAACCGATAAAAGTGGGTAAAAATAACAAATGGAATATAATTTGACATTATCAGTAAATTTAACATGCACAGCAGAATGAATAATATCGATAATTTAACGCTAGAACGTTCAATGCCATTCTTGATCGCAAAGTAACATAACAATACTTATCAATATCTAAACGCTATCTAAATTGATATCTCTTCAATAGTTTATTATACCGATAACAAGTATCGTAACATTACTTTTCGATTAAGCATGGCACTGAACGTTCTAGCGTTAGATTGTCGACGTTATATATCTGCTGCGCACAACACGTTATCTCGTTATGCGATTTCAATTAGCGACGACGACGTTCATTGTAACGGATACGGCCCTGATCTTGACCGAGCGACGTACTCATTAGGGCTCGTCCAATTTAAATAGAACACTCGGACCACGCGAGTTTGTAGGACACTGACCCAATTCTATTCGCGTCGATAATCCAGCAGTCAAAGAAGGCAAAAAAAGACGATTATTTTTGGAATATCAAAAATGTTTACAGCGATTCCGAAAAAGAAACAAAAGTAACGCTTCATATCGGCCGTTTACATTTTTATTTTCTTTGACTTCCATTTCTGCTCTCCGAAGAGCAATAAAGATTTTTTTTTGTTAAATTCGCTTTAAATAACTCACTATTCACATCGGTCCGAGATTTACTCGGCTGCCTCCGGAGTTGAATACTTTGCCGTGTTAATAGGTCATGCGAGCCATACATGATTTATGGACGATTTCCGCGAGCCAGAATATACGCGAATAAATCACGCAGCGAAGATACCATTAGACGTCTGTGCGAAAACAGCATTGCAATCGAAAATATACTGAAAAAAATTTAATAAATCTTGATGTGTATATTTCTTTGAATAGTACCAAGTAAACATTTACAGTAAATAAATAAAATATTTATTTTAAAAAATGGTAATTAAATTAAATAAATGGTTTATGTATCAAATAAATATGTGAATGTTGATATTTAATAAATATTTACTTAGAATTATTCAAACAAATACTCGTATTTATTAAAATTTAGTTTTTTTAAAAATATATTTACATTTACGTGTAAAAAGGACGATAAATCTGTTTACACAAAAGTAAAAAATGGATGAAAATTTACAACAGGTTAATAAAGAAATCTAGAAATTACAGAGACGGTATCTAATTTCTCGTAATACGACGACAGGGAAACTGGAGGCCGTAATCCGAGCCGCGGATAAATTTAGCGTTGCAATCTTTAGCGTATACTCGGATACTTCTGCAAAACATTATTTATTTATTTACCTCGCGATTCATATCATCGAGAACAACATCGGGTATTGTTAACGTTAAAAAGATGCAACTCGTAATTCAACACGAGCGAGAGAAGACGGGGGTGGGAGGAAACAAATAGAATCGCAATGCGAGATGAAAGTGGTGCCTACGTCATTTTTCGTCGAGGCTATCGACCATCAGACGCTTTGCAAAACAAACAGAGGTAAAGATTGCGGTAGTAAAAGTACATACGCGTGCCCGATTCAAATCATCGTCTTCTCATGTGACAAAGATTTGCAAAGCGAGCAACGAGGCAATTTAAAATTAATCGGTAAACTCTACATAGGTAATTCGACTTAAGAAATTAAAAGACTCTAAAATCAAACGCGCGGATGAAATTTAATTAAGAAAAGTAAGTATTTATTTTTTATTATCTCGACAATCTCTGGGCACGCACAATAATGTCAACAATTACGACTTGAAATTTAATCAAGGGAGCAAGAAAACTATGTATATGAAGAAAATGTGTTAAATAAATTATTTTTTAGTAGAAATATTATTACAAAAATGATAAAACTGTTTACAGAGTCTTGCATATTTTTTATTACTGGCGTGCATTATGAATTATTAATAGAACGTCTGACCTCTTTTACTATAAAAGGATAACCACAGCTGAAATATCGGTTTCCTCGTAGTTTAAAATTTTCTGAGGAAATTATAAAGCCATACTACGAGCCTGTAAAAATTGTAAAAAATGTAGGCAGGTGTCTACGGAAATTTTTTCACGCGAAGTGCGCAATTTTAACCATGGAATTAATTAAATTTCGCGAGTCTTTTTATCAAGTCTTTTTTTTTTTAAGTGAATCAAAAATTTGGAGATGCATTGCGAAATTTCTGAGAAATCGTGGATTCCTCAATATATTGCCATACTAAAAAATATTTTAAATTTTAATAAATCATTTGTTTGAATAATAATTAAATATTTACTAAATATAAAAATACATTTATTTGATGGACACATACAACACACACAAACATAACAAAGAAAGGTATACCTAAACTAAAGTACTTAAAAATTTAGTTAGATACAAATTAAAAAAATAACCTTGTTACATTAAAATAATTATGGAGGATCCTCAAATTAATTGCTAGAATATTAAAACTATTTGCTCATTATATTCGAAATTCCTACATAATTACTTTAATAATGTAACAAAATTATTTTCAGATTTGTAACTAGCTAAATTTTTAAAAACTTTATTTAAAAAATCGATCTTTTCCCGTACAAGAATCATTAATTTCATTTAACAATCATTTCTTTAATTTATTGAATAAATATTTATTTTTACTGCGAGTTTCAAAAATGTTTAGTTGGCATTAACCAAATAAATATTTATTAAAATTTAGTATTTGTTTCTCATGCATAAGCCGCTGCTCTTCGATACTTGATAAAGTGATCATTGACAATTCACGACTTCTTTGACTATTGATATACATATTGAAACATTCAGCTCTTATCTTACTTTATCACATGTTCAGAAAATGCGGAAGAAAAAACGAAAAAATGTATTATTTACGCGCAGAAAGTAATTAAGTTTTCGATCTGCGGTATAATAGTACAGTTATTATTATTATTGATCATTTCCTCGAATGACCGTGCTATCTTTATAACATTTCTGAATAAAAACAGCAGGAACTAATCGCATTACTAACCACAAATATTTTATCTATCCGCTTATATGTGTATCAAAGGAAGCGGACTAAAAAATACGATAAAAGATATTTACACATTCGTTTGTTTAAATTTGGATCAAAATATTCTAGAATACTACAATGAAATCTATTCTGTAACGCTTTCATTCAAAAATGAAATCGGAAAATAACTGAAAGTAAAGTATTGAGAAAAGAGCGTATCGAGAATTAGAAAAAAGAATTTAATAAGAGGATAGGAAAAATTATATTCTCGAAACAGACGTCGACAGAGACGTTTCCTTAAAAAAAAAAAAGAAAAGAGCGTATTAAAAATGTAGAATATACGAAAAATTAAATAAAACTGGATTTAAAAAAAAAAAAGAAAAGAGCGTATTAAAAATGTAGAATATACGAAAAATTAAATAAAACTGCATGGGCAAAATGGAGACGGGCATTGCCACTTCCATGAGAAGCGCGTGACCGAACTTCACAAATCCGGCGTACTTCGCCTCGCTCCCCGTGCAACTTCACGCGAAGCTCCGGCCGGGGTGAAGTATCGATTCGCGGCGCGCGCGAGACATGAAAAATTGAATCTTGCAGCGGGTGCAACGCGGCGCGTTGAAAGTAGGCCCGAAATGGCGCCAAAACTGCGTCGCGACGCGCGGCGTCGCGTCGCGTCGCGTCAATTTGTTTCGGCGGGGTTCAACGGGCTGCTCCGATTTTCCGGTGACGCGTCGAGATCGTCAGATGACGAACGAGAGCGGAGGTTTATCAGAGCCAACAATCGCTTCCGAAAAGGCAGCTGTCATTGAACGGCAGCGGAGCACCGGCCGAATCTGACAGCCGCTTCTTCTCGACGCCGACGACGCGACGCTCCAGACGGACGGAGCGATAACGCTTCGGCAATACGAAGTACCTTTGTTTACGCTTTGCAGGAGATGGAGAAGGACGAGAGGCAGGCGGGAGCGGGTGGGTGGGCGGATACATCGCGCGAAATGGCCGTCGCGCGTCTGACAATCGGCGGGTTGCGGCGCGCGTTGTTTTTCCAGCGTTGCTTTTTGCGCTTTACTTACCGCTCAGCTGCTCATCCGACGTATACTTCGCCGTGGACGACATCGCCGTGTACGATGCGCCGTACGTGGCACTCGTATAGGAGTACTCGTTCGCGACGAGGAAATAGAAAGAGACGAGGGTGAGCACCAGGAACGAGAGACGCAGAAATGCAAACGTAAACGTGTGCGTGTGCGCGCGCGAGACAGGACGCTGTGCTGACGGGACGAGCAACGCGACGAGATGCAACCTGCCGCCACGGACAATCGCGATAAAATGCTGCCCGCCGGGAGGGCAGCGCTGCCGTGCTTTGTTTTGACGCACGTCGGCACGCGCATGTGTCAGCTGCGCCAGCCGTCTCCGGGCCAATCGCGTCGCGCCGCGGTGTAAATAGACCGCGCGAGTCGACGCGACGATTCGCGTGCGACGCGACGCGACGCGACGCGCACTACGTGCGTCAATCCCACGCGCGCCGCCGTCTCGGCGTCGCGCGCGACTCACCGCGCCGCGCGTAACTTTCGAGAAATGAACGTCATGTCATTCCCCTCCCGCGTAAAAAAAAAAAAAAACAAAGGGAAAAAAAGAGGAATCTTCCGAGCGGCGGAATCGCGACGGATCGCTTCGATCGTCCCGCGATTTGTCCGAGGCCGACATCTGTCGGGAAAGCGCGTCACGATATTTATTTTCCTCTTCCCTCGTGCGTTATACACGCGTACGCCTATATAATTAGCATTACAATTGGATTACTTTACGTTGCGAAAATAGTGGTAATAATAACTCTATTGGGTATGATAATGTTATACATAGACGTAGTAATAAATAGAAAATTTCATTGTAAACAGCAGATGCATAAAATGTACATATACATGAATAAGTAATTAAATACTCCACCTGATCAAATATAAATACAAGTAATTAATGACTATAATATATATCATATTTCTAATTGTATTTAAATATAATATTTGAATAAATAATTACGTTTAAATAATTTAATTATATTTAATTTCATTACGTAGAACTCTACGTAAAATCCTTCTCGTAAAATCTTTCTACACAACTTTTCAATCAAATTTTATTTCATTAATTCACGTAACGTCGTGAAATCGACAAAATTAAGACGCCGACGGAGTTCTATAACGCTTAAGCGACATTTTTATTTTTCGCAAAGTGAGTAACCACGTATTTTCGATTTGTCGGCGGACGTTCCTCGGCGATTTCGTCATCTCTCTCGCGGATACAAAATCCCCGAGAGAGTCCGCGAAAGGCGGTCCACTGGTGAAAATTCGGAGTAATCGGAATTTTACCAGCGCTCCCGCTGCAGATTTTAACAACAACGTCGGTGGCAGCACTGGTGCGATCGCTAATTTGCGTTGAACGACACGTATTTCGGTACGTGTCTGTGAACTGCGTAAATCACGCGCATATTTCGTGCGACGACCGCAAACGATCGACGGGAAGGTAGACGAGGACGTAGAGCGAGTCCGAGGGCCCTTTTATCAGACAGAGGAAGGTACGTTCCGCGTGCGTGACCAAGTTCGATGGGAAAACGCGGCCGTCTCCCCGTTACTCTTCGGGAGGGTAATCGGGCCAACCGTCGTTCGATAAACAATAGGGAGAACGAGAGAGGGAGAGCGAGAGAGAAGGAAAGTGAAAGCGCGAGAGAGAACGCGCCAACCCGTCCGATTTCGATACGATACGACGAGTACGATACGCGCTCGCAAATATGGTCGCCCGTGCGACCTCATCTGTCAAGTGACTAGGACGATTCTCGCGCCGTACGTTTTCGCTATGCGCCGTTAGCGAGAGAAGTGAGGGAGAGAGAGAGAGAGAGAGAAAGACAGCGACACCGAACTGTCTCGGCCGCCGGGCCGCCAAGTTTCAGGTAAACACTCCGGGATGTGCTGAAGAATCACTAGAGAAGCCGAGTCGGTCGAGTCGCCGTTCCCATATGTGCGAGAATTGTAGAATCGCGATTCGTTAATCCACGGTTTCGCCGCGTTTCGGCTCGGGGTTGCGCGCGGCACCCTCGTCCGATATCGCCTCGAGCCCTCCGCCCGTGAAAGGGTCGGTGACGTGCAATTGGAATTGACCACCCGAGAGAGTATGTTGTTTACAAGCGGAGTGTCCGTTTGGAGAATCACGTTTCAATACTCTATCGCTCTATCTGGACTGTTTGTTTATTTTTGAACGGCTGTCGATAGAAACACGGCGCTCCGTGTGTCAATAAAGTTGTCTTTTAAGTCTCTCGACGTTATCTTAACAACGGCATTGAGTGGACGTTGATAACAAGAATTTGCAGGTAATCAGCAGACGCATCGTTCACATACACAGGCTATGAAAATGAAGATCCCAAACGGCGGGTCTGGAAATGGGACTTATTATGGACAAGAGACAGGCATCACTTCCTACGTTGACAATAACAGCGACACGGAGGCTGAGGTGCAAGCGATAGGCGATGGCGACTTTTCAGAGTACCTCTGGATGGAGAACGAAGAGGAGTTTGACAAGCAGGTACCTTATTCGTATATATATATATATGTATATACGGTATAAAACTTCTTGCAATTGTTCTTTACTCCACACTTGACGTTTCTGTCGGCATCAGGTACTCCAACAACTGGAAGAGGAAGAACTGATGGAGGAGTGTTTAGAAGCGATGCTGGAAGAAGAGAGGCAACATCAAAGAAATATGAGCTCTACTGCTTGGTCTACGGCTACTGGCACCTCCGACAATAATGCTGCTGAACTTTGTCAACAACTGAGCAGTCTGAGGATGCAAGACGATCTTGCCAAGCAGGTACTTAAAAAAATGTCTCTCTTCTTTCGAGTCTGTTCCACGATGTGTTTTTATACCTCCTGTTTCTTGCTTCTTACCACTTTTTTACCTCTTGTCCAGTTTCTTCATTTTCTGTTGCCCAATGAAAGTTGACAAACATTAGAAGAGACAAGAAACACAATTGTCGATAAAACAACCTTAAAGAGGGTAAAAATAAGAAACAGAAAACAAAGAGCACATTGAAAAATGAGCTTTAATGAAAGTGAGAGAGAGAGAGAGAATATGTTTTATTTAAATGTATAACTAACAATTACTGCTTGTACATGTGAATTTCCAGAGTACACTAAATCCAGATGCAGCTGAATTTATTCCAGCGTGCAAATCGACTGTGGTATCACCTGTAAGTACATCATCAGAAACCACAGTCACTACAGAACCATCGTAGAAATCTTCTATGTCTTTTCTCTCTTGTCCGTTCTCTATTTAAGTCACGTATAAAATCGGGCTACACGTAATGATTAGAATTTACTGTTTCCAATCCAACAGTTGTATTAAGCGGATCATCGTGTTAGATGTTCAATGACTGTGACTGTAGGTACAAAGATAAAGAGAGAGATAAAGGGCGCGAGTTGTGCATGTAATTATGCGCGTCATTCGAAATCAGTTACACAATTAGATGAAACGATAACGAAGTATCCTAAAACTTTTATAGACGAGAAACATTGAACGTGATATCGTGCGGGATAATTATGTATATTTTTTTGCCAAAATATTAAAGAACAATCGCTTTTACAAATCACTCGTTAAAACAAATTTGCAATTTGCATCTCTTGTTCGATGCCATCTCTATCGAGAATTCGCTTCTCGCACAGAGGCAAATGTTTTTAGCATTTTCAATCTTTGTATAATTTGTATAAATTGAAATCATTGTACGTCTACAGAAATAACCCACTGTTCAAGTTAAACTGAATAGAGGGAACAAAATGCACTGCATGGTATAGGGGGAGGATTTTCGTAAGTTTATGAAATATGTATATGAGCAGGAATTATATATATATATATATAATAATATATATTATATATATATACTATATATAATTTAATATACTATATATAATATACATGTGTGTGTCTCAATCAGATCTTGTCATTCTTGAAACGTATATAAACCATTTTACCTTCTATAATATTTACTCTTCATCAAGCTGTAAAACCTTTCATGCGCACATACACTAATAAAACTTTTTACAGCCTGAGAAAAAGTTTTACAGCTTGGTATCTATCTGTCCAATAAAAACTTTTCTTAAGAGTTCCTTTTGTAATACTTATAGTAGAGAATGATGAGATGTTTACAGAATTGTTAGCAGGACATGCCTCACACAATGCGAGATATTGTGCACGAATCATATAGAGTATGATAAAAAGACTCACAGTGACATCATGTTATTTTTTACGAATATTTTGGATAGATCAATTGGCAACAAAATAATCGCGAGTATGTAATCGGAAAAATCAAAGTTATATTGTTTGTACAAATATATCGTTTTACTTGAAAATTTGCGCAAGACGGCTTTAAAGAAACACTATTGTCGAGTCTTGCTTCAGCAATCATTTAACAAACTTAAGATCTCAAGTGAAAATCTTACTTAGGCTGTGAGGGACTCTTTTTACGACTCGTTTTTAGTGACGCTGAAAATCAGGACACACTGTTTACTTATTTTTTAAATCGATTAATATATTTTCACGAGTTAATATTTCGAAATTTTAGACGATCGTAGATTGTAGAATATAACCACGATGAAACATGAAAATAGGGTAAATGGTGAATGTACTTCAAACTTTAAATCCACTTGAATAGCAAGAAGATTGATTTGACTTTTGATGCAGCATAATATATCTATATATATTATTTATAAGTTATTTACAAAAAAAGATATCACATATACATATATTTGTACAATATTTGATAATTCCTATTTATTTTTTATTTCTTTTAAACTTGTTATTTTTTTTAACACAAAAATACTTTCTGAATTGCACTGTCTCGTGAACTCCATTTAATTGATAAAGTTTTAACAATTGTATAAATTTAAAATCAAACTTTTTGCGATCCAAGATTCTAGCGATTAAAACGCATTCGTGCTTACTTAATGGTGATATCTGCCATTCTTTTTAATTAAGAATAAGTACGAGTTTTAAGATCTATACATTGAGATATCTATATATTATGTGTTTGCATTCTGTATGCTTATGTATGGCAAACGTGCATTTTAGTTACAATCTGGTTTTAACATGAATGTAGAAACTGTAATTACATATATCAAAACAGCGTTACTAAAACTAAGTTTGTTGAATATTATTCAGGTATAAAACATCATATATTAATCTCTTACAAAATATTTAATTTGAAATTGTTTTCCCCACTACCGTTTGTCGTACGAAAAAGATACGAAAAAGATATTAAACGTATAATGCACTAGGTTGTAAATTTAATTACTGGTAGAATAAAAATTGAGTAAAAAAAATGACCGCGCGAAGGATTTCTGGAGTAATCGGATATTTTATGATGCGATTAAATGAAGGTAACACGAGAAAAAATAACTAATTTTGTGGCGCTCGAGAAAGAAATCAAATCGATGCGAGTGTAAAATAGAGACTGATTTCACGTCCATTTTTACGTCAGCTTTAATATCCGAACTAGATCGTAATCCATCTTTTAATTATAATATTACTTTACAATTGTACAACTAATATAGATTCTGTATAATATAGAAAATCATTTTGCAATACTATACTATGCTGCATAATAGTTGATATATTAATACCAATGAAAAATATGTTAACTATTGATCTGCGCGTCTAAAGTTTTAATAATTTTTAAAAAGTCTACTTTATTCTATATACATCTTGAAATCTTGTTTCCCAAGACCATTAAAATGAATCGATCTTACAGAAAAAAAGAAATGCATATGGATAAAAAAAAATGTGATTTATTTGCAAATTATATGAAATAAGGCAATTATGTGTGAAAAATATATATCATAAGTGTAACCATGTATATCCATCATTGTTCCATCATTGTTCAAATTGAACAAATTTGACTTCGTCTTGACGTCTTCAGATGTCAAAACTCAATAATACATTATACGTGACACTAGAAATCGCATCACAATAGACTTAGGCGCGCGCGCGAACTGAGATTTGTAATACTTATAAATGCCGTATAATTTCTTAGATTTCTTACGCCTATTAAACTTGTCTCGAATTTTTGGTAATTACTACAACACTTCTTGAATTCACTTGCATATATTGGTATCTCTATATGTAATATTAAGAATATTAGGTTATTTTAGATTTAAGAGGTGTGCAGCTGTAATCTTCTCGTACAGTACAATATGAAGCAGTACTACATAAACAGATAGTCATTACAACATCGTAAATAATCGTGATAACTGATTATACGTATTTACAGTAACCAATACGAACGTTGTAACTCGAGTCTGTTGTAAGAAAATTCGATCACTTGAGTGTTTATTGAAAATAACTATGTCTTTTTAGCATTATGTTATCAAAAGGAAAAAAAAGTACAAAAGCAAAATGACATAAAAAGATAAGTTTTATGTTAAGTCACGTTTCTGGAAGAATGGTAATTGTCATTCTTCATTAATGCATATTATTTGCCGCATCATATCTTGTGCAATGCAACGTAAATTGGATTGTAAAATAATTAATGTGTATTAATTCAAGATAGGTGATATTACTTTTATATATATACTTTTTAACTTATAATGTATTTCATCACTTTCAGTAAATTTTTTGCATTTGTGGTTTTTTTGTGCCTATACTCCTTATTTTTTTCCGTAGCATTTAACACGTGTACGTGTAAAGCGAGAAATATAGAGATATATGTATTAAAACGTAGATAAAAATTAGTTTTTGTTATTTTCTAATCCCCACATCATAATAGGAGCTATTTTCGTGTACATGCATAAATTTCAGTGAACATAAGTCAACATACATAAACTAAATAATAAACAGGTCATTATTATGAGAAATGCATCACCTTATATTTGGCAGCATATCAGTTACAATGTTTTATTCTTAAAAGTAACTTCAGTATAATTATTTTATAATAAAAAAGGCGATGCCGATTTATTATATAATATTGGCATCTGTTTTATATAGCAATCGATGGCTCGATTTTACGTAAAGTATCTAAACTCTAAACCATATAATATAAGAATATGTGTATATACGTCTGTATATCAATACTGAAACAATACATTCTGTATTATATGAATCGGAAGTACAGAGCATTATATTATCTACATATTTAGTGCACAAATAAGTAACAAATTGTGTTGATATGTGTAGCATTAATAAATCTTATACCATTGCATTTTTTTCAATTATAAAGATCATTACGAATCAGAATGATATCAATACATCATAATTTTATCTAAAAAATTACGCAAAATAAAATAAAATTATCCGTGTGCGTAAAAGGAAATAATCATACTGAACAAATTAGCTACGAATAAATCGTCTTTGATATATGACATATAATTCTTATATTTATATGTTTTTATATCGTTTTATTAACTCTATTTATAGATGATAGGGAACCATTTTAATGTAATACTTGATATTTGTATCTTATTTAAGAACTTCGTATATTACAAAATACGAAAAACGTATTTATAAATAGAAATAGATATATATATATATATATATAAAGAATTACTTAATATATAGAGCAATATATATATTGCTCTAGGTTTCTTTTGGCCTTTCAATAATTGAAATCTTACTAGTATTGCAAATGTTACATGAAGTACAATATATGTAATATGTAACATCAATCCTCAATTACAGTAAAATCGTTAGTAAAAGGTTATTATCGTTGCAATATGGACTAAATGGGAATTAAAATTTTCCTTTCTTCGCACACACATACTCCTTTCCTTATTTAGTTGTTCGTTATACAAAAATTAAACATAACATGGGCATATTTACTTATATACAAGTTAATATACTAAATAGTTTAATCTGCAGTCTCTTTATTTCGATACAATACTGTGTCAATTCATGATTAAGTTTTATCGACTCTATCTGAGCTTCGTATGAAAATTACGAAAAAATAATAGAATTTTTCCACGAAAAGAAAAATTTATATACAAAAACATTTTCAATCTATATATCATAATACATTAGTCAACATCCATAGTCCGTTTCTATTTCAAGATCATCTTAAGTTATATCTTAATGCTAATACGGCTCTGATGGATTTATTTATAACATTTTAAAAGACTACTTATGATGGTTTTAAATATGAGAACTGACTATGAATATCAGACATAGTTCACAAAAATATTAATAAATCTTAATGATAAATATACATACACGATAAAAATGACTAATATACACAATACGAAATATAAAAATTGTCGTCCTCGAAAAATTAATAAACGGGAAGTACCAAGACCTTTGCAATTTACTGCTTGAGTAAGATATACGTATCACTCTCACAGTTAAAAAAGTTTAAATAATATAGAAAAACTAAAATCCTCGAATATAAAGATGATCATGCAGCATAAATTCGCAAACCAATACATCGTAACATAAAGTCATTATCCTTAATTGTGCCCCTATAAGATCTGAGATATACATATATATCAGCCTTTTTTAATTCGTAACCTTCCTCTGAAATCTCCCTCAAAAACGAATATTCATCGGGATTATGTATATTATAATTATTGTACTCGCGATTAAAAAATAATATATTTAAATACTCGTGCATAGCATATAATTATCAATAAGTAAATGTAAAGCGGGGAGCACAGACTTTTGCATAACGCATAAACCATATACATAAAGAATTTGATTGGTCCATTGACTCATGCATAAGAAAATGGGCCAATGAAATTCCTTATGCACATGCTTTATGCGTTATGCAAAAGTCTGTGCTCCCCGCTTAAACATAAATGAAATATGGATTCCCCCAAACCATTATCATTATTATTAATAGATATTCTTAACATCTTAAACATCATCGAAAATAAAATATTTTGGCCTTATACAATTCTTAAAAGGTGATGCTGTATAATAATATGTCATATGTCTTGCAGCGTTTATCATGCTACAGTATTTGTACTATAACCGATCAATATCTGATGATTCTAGAGATGACTCTTTTCATATTGATCGTCCCGCATTGATCGGGCAGAAATTACAAATATTGTAGAGTGACATAGAGACATGACATTATGTTATTCCTGTTATCATTAACTTACATCTAGAGAGCTTATACGCTCTCGGTAGGGCTCTGAAATTCTGAGAGTGCATGTATAGGATTCTGCACTTTTTTCTGCGAACCTTTACGTACTTTCGCTCTAACTTCCTCGGGTCTCTCAGGACGCACTAACGGTTTCTTCTCCGGCGCTTTCATCTTCCATATGACGATAGGAGACTAATTAAAACATAATAAAATTTTATTATTATATTATATATTATTATTATATGTATGTATAAATCTATATTTTTGTAACTAATATTATAATCGTATCAAGTTCAAGGATCATACGAATTATTTTGTAACTGTTATATTTTAATATATGTGCAATATAATATTAAACTTATAATTATAACTATATAAACTTCTGAATCTCTAATATTTAATAATACTACAATAAGATTATTAAAGCTCTACAATATTTGTGCATGGATGATCTGTGTTAAACTGACATACTTACATACTGAAAATCCATGTATATCAGTGTGTACAGCAAAAAAATTTCATAAAAAATAGGATACGCAATTAATTTTAAAGTTTTGTGTGTGTGGATGGAAATGTGTAGCATTTTTATTATCAAAAATATTCTACCTTTTAATTTGATAAATCCCTACTATAAAAGGTATACAACGATAAACTTTAAAAGGATGATAAATTGCTACCTAGCTCCTATGAATGAATTAATAATATATCGAACTGCTGCAGAATTAATGAATATCGATGCAACTTACCGTTACCGTAGATTGTCGTGGATATTTCGTTGATGCGACGTAGGAAGCTTTAACGGTAAGCACGACGGCGTTCATTAAATTTTTGGCAGCCTGTATGAGGGAGGTTGCGCTGTCTAGGCCGGAAACTATCAGTTCACCACTGATATTCTGCACATCCGCCTTCACTTTACTTGTGATATTCATCTGGTGGCAATAGAGCGCTATGCGTTGCAAGTATGCAAGGAGATCCTTCTTCGTGGAACTCTCTGGGCACTGATCGGCAATCTGTCTAGTTAATTTATCTAATTTTGTGCCAGCTTCGGAGATCTTTTTTGCTGCGTTTATGACGTCCATGGTCGTCTTCAGGGGGCCTCGACCACGAGTAAAGTCAGTCATCTCCATCATGATCATGCACATATGCTTAGCGAGAACGATGATATCATTGCCAGCGTCGTCCCACTTTGCTACCTCTTTATCAAACTTGAGCTTCTCGCTTCTGAAGTACTCAACCTGCTGCAGAATCTTCTGCTTATCCTCTTCTGGCATTTTTCTCATCGCTTCGCGGGCAGTTGTGATGCCACTGATCTCTGGATACTCATCCACGCCGTGTTCTCCAGTTTGAGCACTAGACTTGCTGCGTGTTTCCAACGTGTAATGCTCGTCCAATTCCACATCTTCAGGATCCAGGTCTTCGTCCGCCTGAAAAATGATAGTGAGTTAGAACTCACAATTTACAAAATGTTGACAGACATAGTAAAAAGTTTTCTTACCCTATTCATGAGCACAGCTCGTCTGATCTCGCGAACTCCATCGTATACCAATCTGGATGCGTCAATAAAGTCATTTTCGTCTACTTCTTGTGCGGGATTACTGCGTAACGCATTTACAGCCTCTTCCACTCGTTGCTCGAAATTGGGCATCACTTGTTTCCTCAAAACCTTCACCGCTTCGAGAACTCGCTTAGTGTAGATACACGGCTCGTAGTTGTCCATCTCGGCTTGCACAACATTGCACACCCTGGCGGAACGGCCGAGTATTGCGCCCGCATGTCTATCCAGAGTATCGGCATCGCCGGGACGTACTTGTAACGCCAAAACGCACTTGTTGACATCATCCAGAATATGATTCTCAGAAACCGCCAGAAAATCATCGATCGTGGTGATGTCGTCTACGGCCTCTGTCAAGACGCGCATTTGATTCTCCCACGCTTGGCGGAACACCTTCATGTTGTCCTTCGCGACGTCCGAGTTTCGTGCAGCCCACACACGCGCTGCATTAATTACTTGCGGGCATAAGTTCTCGATTTGCGCAGCAGCATAGCGAACCATCTTTACGCCATCTTCGTTGTTAGACATACTGCATACTAAATTAGCCACCTGTTCAAAGTAAACAAACAATTAATCGTCTTATCACACAAGATATTCTAAAATATTTATGCATGACATATGTAAAATGTATATTCAGATGAACGTTTATTTATACAAGGACTATTTACCTCCACTAGCTTATTCGCGTGCTCCGTAAAAATGAGCGCGTATTCTTCCACTTCCTTGACCCAGCCTTTTTCCGCAGCTTCGTACAGGGCTTGTAACGGTGCGCTCGTTTCCAGAAAACTATCCGATACATGATCTACTACGGCTTTGCGCAACTGTCTGCGAAGATCGCGGGTTTTTCTGCACATGTGATCTATCGCCCTTACTAAGCCTTCAGATTGTTCCTTAACACCCATCTGTCAACATAGATTAGTCAGTTAATTTCGGATAAACTCAAACATATTTTCATATTTAAAATTTACAGTTATAAACAATTGCTTTATTCGATTATTGTTAGTTTGAATCTGATTATAAAAACAAATAAATGTATATATTATATAGGAGAAGGATACAACCAAAAACCGTCAGAATAATGTTATAAATGGGAATAAAATATTTTTAACAATTTTTAGCAACATGATTGTAGCAAGCAATATATTTACAAGTTATATATATGTATATATAAATATATATATTTATACACTACATGAATTGTGTGCATAATTATATATACAATTCTAATTTTCTACAGTTATGCTAATCTATAATTTCTTTTATTGCATTGTATATTGTGTTTAAATTTTTGTTATTTTATATAACTACACAATGTGAGATATTAGTTATTTAATATTCACATAATATACATGAGTGAAGAAAATTATAAAAATAATTAAAATGAGTCATAAGCACATAGCTAATTACAAGCTAACGATTAGTGCTGGTCATTAAATAATAATAAATATGCATTGGTAGTGTGTGAGAGATCTAAAATAATGTGTATATGCGCAACAAAACCCATAGAAATTGTAGAATTACTTCACATATTTACCCGTCTCCCACCCCGAGCGCGCTGTAACTGGCCATCACCAACGAAAACAAATCAATAGAATAAATATCGTTTTAAGAAAAAAAAATCACATGTCCTATATCTGTAAGTACCAGTATGCTGTCTAAAATTTTATATAATGTAGAATATATTATGAGAAGAAATTAATAACTAACAAATTCTTACAGTTTAAAAATAGAATGAATAATATATATACATTTATATATATAGAGTGTCCAATTTGAAAGAATCCACTTAAATCTCAGAAATACTGTGTTAAATCGAAAAATGTTTCAGACAAAAGTTTTGTGACTTCAAGGGGAACATAAGATGGTACCATTGGTTTGACTTTAAAAAATAGAGGGTCCATTTAAAAAAGTCAAAGTGCCCTGATCTTGACAACGCCATTCAAAATCAAACCAATGGTACCATCTTACGTCCTCCTCAACGTCACAAAACATTTAACAGTGTTTCTGAGATATTTGAGTGAATCCTTTAAAATGGACATCTAGTATATAAGTGTATATACATATTTTTTTACATAAATAACACATTAGCTTTCTAGTTTTAAATTATTCTATAATAATTAAAATAACCACTGTCTCACAGCAAAGATATGCAATAAATTATTTATAGTGTGATATATCACGATTAACGCTGTAATTAAACTGATTACGTACATAGTTTAATTTATTAATCTAGTAGGTATTCAAGAAATATATCTATTTCTTTCACACTTCTTTGATATAATACAAACGCTATTATATCAGCATATATTTTTTCGTGTAACCATAATTATCATAGTTCTCTACTTACGTTATTCATATATTCACTTAGAAGATCCTGAAGCGCCTGTCTGACTGCGTTACATTCAGCAACGATACGCTCTCTACGTTCGTCTCGAGTGCACGATGAATCAGCCATCAATGCAGCACCACTGATAATACTCTCCAATCTCTCTTCGAGACTCGGTCGCGTACGAACCTCGTTGTAGGCAAGCGGAGACATCACCATCCTCTCATCAAAATCATCCAATGCAGCAGCCAATTCGCCGGGGCCGTCGTAAGGATGTTGACTGTCGGGCGGCGTTTTCCCTTGAGCAACATCGTTTATTGTGTTCACAGCCTCGCATACTTGCTTCAATACGTAATCGCGATTTGCCTTGGCTGCTGCCAAGTCAGGATGCTGCACGTACACCTTCGACGCAGTGAGCAACATGGTGGAGTGCTTCTTCAAGACGGCTCGGGCGGCCGCCAAATCGTCTCTAAGCTGTGGATTCTTCAGCTCATGCTGACGCTTGGCCGCCTGGTGAATCAATTCGGCGGCGTTTCTTCCAAATTCTTTGATATTCTGAATTAGTTCTCCCTGTGAAGAAGCGTTCTTTAATTTCTTCAAATCATCCTCCACAACATACAGCGATTTCAAAAGGAGATGGACGTCCACCATGTCTGCTAAAATGAGCAAACGGGTCACCGCCGACAGCAAATTCCTCGCGGCGCGCACCATGTTGCCTCGTTTCAAAGACGAACATGGATCCTCAGAAAATTCTCTACATAAATAAATTTTCATGTTGCATTAATGAAGAATACAATATACTAACTATAATATGCAAATTGATTATGAATAAAAAAGAGATATGAATAAAATTATTGTACCTGGCAGCAATGCTCATTGCTGCTCCCGTCTTTCTCACTTCCTCTACAGCACTTAGCATTTCTGCTGTGATATCTGGATTTTCATAGGCAATTTTTTCGCCCTTTTCGATAAAATTGGCAGTCGCCTTTTCCACAGTTCCGACAAGCGCGCTTGCTCTCTTCGACTTTCCTTTCTTCTTCTTGCTGGGCCCTTTCGTATTCACCAACGTGGTAACTTGGAGTACAAGCGGTTCTAGCGTCTTTTCCACGGACATAGTCCGTATCTCCAAGTTCTTGGGATCCCATTTCAGGATTGACCCAAAGTGGTCGGACATATTTATTGCATTAATGTTTATTCTACAATTGCAAAAAGTAAAGGTTTTCAGTATGTAAAATCATAATACCAAGCTTATAGGTACAAAATAATTCGGAAATTAATGTGTAATACATGTGTGAAGTTTTTTACATTATTAATTTGTATTAGCAATACAATTTTTTTCTAACAAGCATTTTTATATACATAAAATTAAACAATTCGTTCATGCCTTCTTATAAAGTGTTTTCTTCTTGTTTTAATTCTTCCCTTCCCCCCTCTCTCTCTCTCTCTCTTAAACTCAAATCAATATAAAATTCTTTTCCAACAATTATTTAGAATTTTATAATTTAAAGTCACAGCGCTTATAAATTCCATTCAATTTTATTCTGTAGTAAAAATATAAATAAAAAATAATTTTAATATAATTGAATTTATACTAATTTTACAGAGTTAGCTACCATTTGAATAGACGAAGTACCAAATTTTTTGTATACAAATACTGCGTCTTTCATTAACTTCTCTCAAAATTTCCTTAATCTTTTTTTAACTAATTTTCATTTCAATTCAACTATTCATCTTTCTCTAGTCCAAAGAAAAAGATTAAGAGTAGATTGAATCGAGATTAAAGTTAATCTTACATGGAATTGAACAAGGTGTAAATTTATCGATTCTATGAATTTTTAAAGCAAGTGTCGAGAAACAAATTAATTAAAATATGCGGGTCAGGAATTATCCTGTGATACGTAAGTATCACGGATCATTCCTTTCCAACTTCGCGTTCTCGACCAGCGAGTGTGCGATAAAAACTCGTGTTGCTCCAGAACGAACACGTTTGCCGTCAAATTCGGCCCTGACGGATACTTAATTGTGGATCTTGCGTATCCGTCATGGTATCCGTGATAACGAAATTCCTCCGAAAGGAGCGTCACGTACCTTCGCATCCACGCTGGTAAGAGAGAACAGGTAGCAGAGATAAGGAAGGTATACTCACGAGTCCGGCATGGAGAAAACACCTAAGAGAACACTTGAGACGAAAAGCGAACCGCCGACAGCTTCAACTACTGTCAACAACGACGAGCAATCGGACCGACTCGCACGCTAACTACAAAGTAACGAAACAGGATTAAACGGGAGCGGCATTAAACGGGACGCCGAGACACGATACGGTGGATACGGTCCGACGAGTTACCGTAACACCCCTTTCGATGTACCTACCTGAATGTATCACTCCGTTGGCATTTGCCTATTGCCTCTCGCTTGCGTCTCGAGGTGTTTCTGACGTCATTATTTCCGCTGGGCTGCGCTGAGCTCGTGGGATCGGTTATAGAGCGCGCCCGGTCTACGCCCGAAATCTCATGCCGCGTTTTAATGCGGCAACCTAACGAGTTTCTCAACCGACAGAGAAAAAGAAAATTATTCGTGAAGATCGAAAGTGTCTCGAAAAGAGACAAGCAAAATAATTTTAGCAAATTACCAAGAGAATAGTTTAGTTTTAAATATAAAAATCGAATATGCTTTTTCTTTTCAAGTGAGGGAGATTTTCCTACTGACATTTCCATTGGCCGGATGGATTTTTAAGATCACTTTAAACGATTTCAGATGAACTAATGAATATAAAATATGATAAATATCGCTCGACTGCTATCTTAAACATAAGATCGAACTATATAATTAATTTACGCCTAAATGTTTTATGAAAAATTTGTGACAGGTGATTTTTTCGTGTAGGAACAAATCGCCGAACAAAAAGTGGACTAACCAATCAGAGCTCGTGTTCGTCAACGCCATTACACGTCACGTAAAAATATCTTGACGTTTTTCCTTTTTTAAAATTAACGCATTTTTATTGTTTAAATCATGTGTGAAAAGTATTTTATTTAGTATTAATGAAAAAATATGTAATATTTACGCGGAACATTCTTGGAAAATTCCCATCCCCACCCTACTTCATCGCATGCGCGATAATCGCCGTCGTGAAGCTGGTCTGCATCCATCGAGATTTCGATTGCTTCCGGTGGCTCTCGGTTCGTTTCGGCTGAGCTTTCGGTGACCGATGGTGGCCGAAACCGAGAGACTCCTCGATTGCTTCGGATCGCACGCCGATCAACGCCGATCTTGCCGTTGCTTGTCGCTCATCCTCGTTCACCGGTGTCAGTTTTTTTTATTCGGATCCCTCGCGAACGCGCCACGTACGCTCTGCAAAAGTACACCGTCCGCGTGACAAACAACAACAGTATAGATACCATGTCGCACGGCGGTAGGAACGAGTGTAGAATATACGTGGGCAATCTGCCGCCGGACATTCGTACGAAGGACATCCAAGATCTCTTCTACAAATTCGGTAAAGTTACTTTCGTTGACCTGAAAAACCGTCGAGGCCCGCCATTCGCTTTCGTTGAATTCGACGATCCAAGGTGAGTTAGCGTGAGAGATGGACGCCACGAATTCACGCTGCGTCACTCTGTGTATACCTCCGCGTGTGTGCTATTTACACGTACACACTTCCCGTTTTGATGTGCGTGACCTCGTGCGCCGTGCGCGACATCGAAGTGTCGCGACGTAGAGCTTATCCGGTTTATCGAATGAGGATGACGAAACGAATTTTCACCGAGAATTATTTGCTTCTCTTTTATGGAGCAACTGCTGTTGACAAATAACGAAACAACTTGTTTTTGCAAACGAATTGATAAAACTGTTTTTCAATACTCCATAAATTGCAAAATATTTAAATTGTTGACTAGAAACGGAGTTTTTAAAATGTAACGTTGTGTTTTATAATGGTCGTCTACATGAAAATAATATGGATTAGTAAATTCATGAACCGCATAAGAAATCAACCAATCACGATCGAATGTGGAGAGAATAATCGACTTTGTTTGATCAATTTCTTACATTTTATAGCTTACTACGCATTACTTGTAGACGGCCTATAAAATATCGCTTATCTGTAACACGACGAAATAACTCAAAAATAATTTTTAAGTTTGTAAAAAAGGAACATTAACATGAAGAAAAAATATAATTGATTTAAAAGACTACATTTTTATTTCTCTACAATTATTATATCAAAATTATATTTTAAAACTATATTTTAACATTAAAATAATATATATAATATAATATTTTAATTCTCAAGACATTTAAATTCATTTTCTAGAAAATTTCGATTTTTTAATTGTATCGTGGTTGTAACAAATAAACGATGTATACTTATTATTTTTAGATATAAAAATATATTCAATTTCAACATATGTATATATATATATTTTTCCTGTTATTTAAATCAGTTTTGATTTATTTGATATAAATATTTACAATTTTATTATACATTAAGTTACAATAATGTCAAAATGAATCGTAAATGATTGAAAACTGACTTTTAATAATCATTTTGGTATCATTTTGATGACTTATTCTGCTTGGGTTATTAAAGATTTATAAGTAGATACTTTATTTAAAAATTATACATAACAACTTTGTTTACTTTAGTATGTGTAATAAGTAACGATCGTTTTTCAGAGATGCGGAAGATGCAGTTCACGCGAGGGATGGTTACGATTACGATGGCTACAGACTGAGAGTCGAGTTTCCACGTGGTAGTGGTCCCAGCAATAATTTCCGTAATGCACGCGTAACTGCGGACAGTGGTAGGAGTGGTGGCCGCAGTGAGATGAGCAATTCTCGCGGTCGCGGTCCGCCTGCTCGACGATCGCAGTACAGAGTCCTGGTTAGTGGGTTGCCACCTTCAGGTAGCTGGCAAGATCTCAAGGACCACATGCGTGAGGCCGGTGATGTATGCTTCGCAGACGTTTACAAGGATGGTACCGGTGTTGTTGAGTTTTTGCGACATGACGACATGAAGTATGCTGTGAAGAAGTTAGATGATTCAAGATTTAGATCTCACGAGGTATGATTTTTTACTGTTATTCTAATTATAAAAGTATCTTTTCTAAAACCTATATCAGACTACAGGTTACTGGTTTCTGGTTATCCAGTTCTGTTTCAGTCAATCACGATACAGCAATTTCGAACTTATTACATCGTAATTGGTTGAAATATAGAACAGTCAACTAAGAGCCATAACCAGCAATCCTGATATCAGATACTGCTGATCCTAACTTTGAATAATAACTTCTGTGTAATAATTATAATTAAATCTTTCAAATATTTTTGAGCAATTGTATGTACAACTTTAATTTTGGTATATCTTTTTACATTTGATATGTTTTAATCGTTTGATTTAACATCTAGGGTGAAGTAGCGTACATTCGTGTGAAGGAAGATCACAGTTGTAGCGATAGAGGACGCAGCGAAGATAGGGAAAGGGGTCGTACACGTTCACGTAGCTACAGTCCACGGCGTCGTGGTTCTCCCACTTATTCACCGTTGCGACGTAATTACTCGCGATCAAGATCTCGTTCCAGATCTCGCTCTTACGACTAGTATGTACGTATGTGTTTCACATGGTAATGTAGTACAGGTTTATATTGATATTTGCTCTTTACCATGTTTCATTATTGATGATTTAAATTTCATTCGATAAAAATTTCCAAATCCAATTCAAACACCGATTTTGTAAAAAGATTAAACTATTTTCTTAATATTGCTTGAATTTAACAATTCATTGTGTCAAATACAATCAATTCAACAATTGGTTGTATTGTATATCTGATGTATAATTAGAGCACGGTTTATTTCGTACATACATACGTCACGATTATTCTTTAAGTTCCTTACTTTCAAAATAAGCTTATTCAACCCAGAAACAAGTGAACTACTTAGCGATTTCATTTTTAGTCATTCTAACAAAAATTTCATATTGAATTTTTTAAGATTAATATAATAACGGTTATTGCATTGAATTTTATTGAAAATGAAATCGTGCTCGAAATTACATGTAACTATTTATCATCCAAACTATTGAAACTAATCTTCTACACTTAAAGATACATTCCTTTAAATATTTGCCAACTTCTTTTGTCATCACTACTACTTACAAAATGTGTAACAATTTTGAAGTATTAATGAGCCTTTTGACAAACTCAGATTTAAACCTTTAACTCTTAGCTACCTTCTTATTTTGGCTTTTATTTTGATATACCATATACAACAAAACTGTTAATAGAGAGAGAGTGAATACTTTTACTAGACAATAACTTTGTACTTTTTGTTAATATATGTTTCTAACGATGGCGGTTATTTTATCATATGTTACACGAAATATATTAATGCTTAAGGGGATTCTAAAGCGACAGCCGAACTTGATCGAGGTCGATAATACAGTTTTGGTGATCCTGCTAAAAAATCTGTGTTAGACGGTGCTGCGCGTTCAACTTAAGAGAAAAAAAAAAGGACAGATTTATGTCTATCTCTCTTTCTCCTGTTACTTTTCTCTCTCAAGTTCCTACGCCATCTACCGCAATACATACTTGATACACAATTCTCGTGCTGTTTATCTATGCCAGCGAAATGATTACACGTGAAACAAATATTTTGGATTATCTTTTTTGTTAGACCTTAGATGACAATTTCGCAATCTTAGGATTATTTATGCACGTCATACGCTTTGCGCGAGGGTATCATTTGGTATGTATGACCTACAGAATTTCTACAATAAGTAAATTATAACATCAAGTGAGAGCTGTAAGAGCAAGTGAATTTTTAATATTTTTCTCTAATTTTTTAATTAAATTTAGCGTTACCCATTCATTTTGATGTGTATTTTTATCGTGTGAAAAAATTTCATGATCTATAAAGCCAATTCGGAGAAAATGGTTCACTGTAATTGTCGGTCATTCCCGTTGCTTTAGGATCCCTTAAGTTTTAATTTGTACTTGGATGTACTGCATAGTAAAACATGAAATTTTCAAGCTTGCCTAACACAAAAGTTTTTCACTGATAATCTCTCAACTGTCATTTGAATTTACTAACATCCTTTGTAGTCTAAATCATCTTCATACTTGTTAAAACAATTTTATCTACCATATTATAAAAGTTCTAAACTTTATCATAGAACACATAGGAATATGGGTAAACTGTTTATACTGACACATTGAAATATACCTTATATATTTATACTAATAAATAGGGTTGGGAAAAAACATGTTTTAAATATGTTTTAAACACTTTAAAACATGCTTAATCGATAGTTTTAATATGTTTTAAATATGCTTTTTTAATAATATGGTTTAAAGCGTATTTGAAGCATTAAAAACATGTTTAAAAAAACAATGTTTTATTCTTAAAAAAATAAACATTAGTGTTTGTCAATCCTGCTAATAAATATACTTTAAGATGCCTTTCTCTCGTCATAAGTTTTAAAGTTACTGATATTATTGTAGTAACACAGTAATTTTACATTATAATATGATAGATGCTTCATATCTAATCGCCTGAATTTAACATACTACATAATTGAAGTGGAACAACTGTGGTGTTAGTATCTCATGAATGTTAAAAGTTGTGCGTTATTGCCTAGCTGCAGATTTTTTTAGCGTATTTTCCAATAAACTTTTAAAAAATTCTTATTTTAAGAAAAGATACATAATATGCAATATATACTATACACGTATTGTATATATTGCATATTATGTATATACATGCGTCTTTAGCAATAAAAAGTAAACAAATTTAAAGAATAACATGCTATGTATTTGTCTTACGAAATATATTTTTATTTAGAATATGATTATATACATAAACTCTAACAAATAACATGTATATAGAAATAAATACCTCAAGATTGTTTACACGATTCTCATTTACGTAACTTATCGTTTGAAAAAAATAATTCCAAATCGAATCAGTAGTGATGACACTATATCGCGCATATACACATAATGGAAAATATGAGTGTAACAATTAACATTTATTATATACCACACACACATAATTATATTGGCACAAAAAAACTTTTATTATCACTCCCATACAATCTAATTCGCTTTATTACACGCAATGTAATAGATGGATGATCTTTAATATTTTATAGGTCATTTCCTGATTTTGCACACAAATTGCGTTTCATGTTATTTCAGTACAAAATATCTGACTTATAGATCTTTAACATTTGATGTAAAAACATACAGCATTATGTGCTCATTATATACATATATGAATAATCTGGACATTTACAGCATAATCCAGATGAAAATAAATTTCAAGTAATACACAAAAAATTCGGTGAAAAATGCGGTGAAATAATTACTAATTAATATATTGTCGTTCGCATTTCTTCTGTTCGTGTGTTTTCCTTTCATTTATATTTGCAACAACCGCATAATTAAATGCACATTTGAAAATTTTTATTATATCCTAAAACTCTTGACACACATTGGAAAGGAAAACATTAAATATCGTGTATTTCATGTTGTTTTTGCAAATTAATCCTGTGATCTTAGTTTATTTAATAAATTCTCACTATACCATTTTTTTGTCCAAAAATACAACGTTTACAATTTTATGTCATACAGTATGTATTAGATATACGCTATAGTTTTATATATCACAGGCATTATATTTGCATTAATAAACTATATCTAATATTAATTCACATAACATAAGAAACTAATGTATTTTTTCTTCTTTTGTATATTGGGATTGTAACACAATGAATGAAAAACTGAAATCAACACGATCTTACTTCTTGGATGGATATAATACACATTCGCTTGACGTTGGGATGAAATGGATTGCGTTTTGGAGGATTTGCGATACGGAGAGCATAAATTATAAAAGGATTAAAAGACATAGATGAAAATGAGAATAGCGAAACAGGATACTTTCAAGAGGAAATTCAGGATCAGGAGAAAGGATTCTCAATTGCTGGCTCAGGAAACGTTGGCAAGTCCATTACGAGGAGGCGATGAATGCCGATTAATATTTCTTTTTAAAACTAGTAGAATCCCAGTTTGAAACTAAATATTTTTGTGTGTCGCTGTTTTAAAGAGAAACATAACGAGAGTGGAACTTCCTCATTATGTTATGTGCTTATCAGGATTAAAGTGCTTCCAGTTACATATTATTTCCGCGTATCGATTTAAAAAGAAAAAAAAGCATTTCGCGCGTTTATTAATTCATCATTTATAATCTGAGTCAAACTAGTAATGGATTGTCAACTATAACTGGATTTTGTTTGGTTTATAACTAAAGTTTTTTGAACTTTAGTGAAGAGATTAATTTTTCGGATCACTCATTAAGGATGGATTTTCTGCATGATATTTATCCTCTTCTTGATACAACGTATAACATCAATACTAAATTCAATTTTGTTAGCCATTATATACAAAACGTTTCGTATTTAGTGATTATTTGAAAGGTGGAAGTGATTCTTTGGAAAGACCGTTGCATGTCTAATAATTTTACATTCGATAATATCGGCGATCTAAAGTCCAATTATCAAAAAAAAAAAAAAAAAAAAAAAAACGTGTTTTCTGATAACTATTGCCGTTTTCTCGACCGATCGTGATCGTCAAGTGCATCTTTTTCTCGCGTACATTGTAAACTACAGTGTCTTCAGGATTTAACTGACATACACAAGAGGATGGTACATTTGAGTAACACTACCTGTCTGTCATCTTGACGGGAACCGGCCTCATAATTTTAGAGGAACTCCTTACAAACGGTACGACGGACAGGATTCTCCGGATATGTTTGGATTAGGATGCTGTCAGGATTCGAAACGGGATAAATTAGTATGCATGGACGGATGTTTTTGGATAAGGATAAAAATTACCTGCGCTGTATTCACCGGATCACTCGGATTCATTAAGGGAACGATATGCGATGTGGAAGAATGTGGATTTGGAAGCATGATATCGTTCACGCTTCATAGGGTTCACGGATTTATCTCCTAGGTCGGATACGGAATTTGGACTCGTGTTTAGCGGGATCAATTGACAAGATAATTGGATGTCATTTTTCTCACGGATGAAATGAAAAGCGGATAAGATGATGGCTGTAAGGTATTTGTGCAATCAGTTTATACCTGAGATATTATCGATATTTATTTCTGCATGCTCTCTTCGAAAATATTCTTTCGTATTTTCATTTTTATCACCAACAAGACAAATGCAACTTAGTAACACGCAATATAAAGCCTGCCCTCGATAAAAGTCTTAAAATGTGTTTGCATTAATAACCGATCCTCTTTGTGTTTAGCTTTATTTTCATTGTTGTGAAATTTGTCATGCATAACTCACACGACAGACTTCGCAACAATAGTAACTAGTTGATAACATTTTGCCTCTTTTGTTCAATTAACATCACAGATAAGTATATTTTTAATATTTTATGTGTTGTTCTGTGTTATTATATACACATGTGTATTATTCTTCTATAGTTAATTATACAAACGCTGTGTAGCAATAAGGAGAATATGAATAGCATCGAATTATAAACAGTCTTGCATAGTGTGTATTTATCCATAAAATTCAAAATACAATTATAAAAAATTGATAATAACAGTTTCTCTATTGCGCGTTTTTGTTATATTGCATACAAATTTATTATCTGCTATATATAAAATTTTATTATCCGCGCATTGTACATATTTAAATATTTTCTGCGTTGTACAGGACATACAATTTAGGATGTACTTCACAATTAAATATAACACCGATTGCTTCACACTTTCATTAAATAGGTTTCTCTTAAGGTCGCTTCTTTGCAATTCTTTTCTTTATACAGTACCTTACTCTTCTAGAAAATTCTTGTGAACTATTAAGCTGGTAAATGAGAATTAAAAATAAATATGTTAAGAACAATAATAGTTTTATACAATTTTTCTTCAATTATCGCCTCCAAACACAGATCTACTTTAAAGTAATATCACGCGTTTAAAATACAAATTAATGCCTTCGTAGACTTGTAAATAAAAAAGTGGTGACCATCGTTTCACTGTGGGTAAGTATTATACTTGAAAGTTTTATTGTATAGTTTGATTGTTTGCCCTATTATTATACAATAGGCTGAATAGTCGCATGTCCTTTTAAAGTTCAAAACTATAAAATTAAGCACGCATTTAATATGGAAATCTTTAAATAATAATTGTATTTATACCTGTTTATAATAAGAGATTTATTCTATTTGAACGTATCGAAAAGGTAACGCATTAATAGCTAACAAAGCCATTTATTTATTTATGCGTTTTTGCGTTGATATACGAAAAAAATATATGTATATTTAAAACAAAAAGTCAGATAAGAGAAAAAAAGTGCGAAAAGTGTCATTGAAAAGAATAAATTTATAAACTCTATGCATTGAAGTTTTAAAAAATTGTCACGATGATCAATACGCGAAAATATAAAAGCAGTGTTGATGTTATTTATTAAGACTTCGTTACTTGATATTTTATTTTTTTATCACTGTTTTAAGAAATAAGAATTAATTATTCACTACATTAATCTTTAGTGCTTACTTATTGTTAGTTAAACAGCTAATTGACAGTGATGCTTCTCAAATGTGGAATTGAGGAGGCTCTTTCAGCTGCTCTCTTGGACTTAATTGCTGCGATTAAATTAAAATTTGGATTCTATTATTTTGACATCGCTTATGATGGCTCGAATGGAGCCGAGTCCAGATCAATTTTTATCCATTATAATGTAAGATCTTCGAGAAATACATTTGTCAATTATACGTACGAATAACTCTCTGCGCCTATTATTGCTCTCAATTGTCCGTCAATTAATGCATATTTTTATTGTTATCTCGAGAGAGCTCAATTTATTTAATTTTTATATTGTTAATACGACAAATTAATGTGCATATTGTTAATACGACAAATTCATGTTTATATTTGAAAATTATTAATGTTTTATTTGATTTGCCACAAGATACGTGTTCTAAATACTACAATGAGACAACGATTTTGTCCGATCTTAATTAATCTCCCGAATGGGCGTAATAATGAGATCCTTGATAAGCACGTTCTCCGGAGTCTGCAACGAGTAGAGAATAGCGTCCGCCACATCTTTTGGTTTCAGTGCCAATCGTGAATTTTCCTTTAACCATTGTTGGTTGAGCTCAGTCTCCACCAATCCCGGACAGATATTCTATTGCAAGAGAATAAATTGTTAATGGATATCAAAGAAAAATAGATTGCCAAACGAATTTTCAGTTTTTCTTTTATCGAAATATTTATTTTTATTTAATTAAAAATTATTACTTTTAAGCAATAACTTTCTTAATATTATACTTTGAATATAGTAATATATTTTACTTTGTAAGAATTTAAAGAAAACGATACTTTATTTCGATGACATCAAGTAAAATGTTGAGGTGTTAATTTGAAAAGTTTTAACTTTATCATTCAAAGTTACTTACAGTTACTTTGATGTTGGACTCGTTTTGGGCCAATTCTAGACGAAGACATTCACTCAATGCGGTCAACGCTGACTTGCTGGCAGCATATGCCGGGGAAAGAGGCCGGTCGGAGGCAAGAGGCAACCATTTCAGTCCACATACGTCGTTAATATTAATGATCCAGCCGTTGTCGACTTCTAAAAAAACATTTTTTTTATTCAGATATAGAAATAATTTTTTTCCAATTTTTCTTAATACCTACCCTTGTTCTTCATCAATTGCAGAATCTTCTTGGTTAGAAGCGATAAGCCGAGTAAGTTGATATCAATAGTCTTCTTAAGCTCCTGTATACCACCATTGATGATGGACCAATCTAAGCTGATGCTAGCGCTGTTTACTAAGATGTCCACACTACCCAGGTTCTTCTCTATCCACTCCGATGCACTTTCGATCTCGTTCGGGAGACTCAAGTCGCATTGAAGAGGATAGAATTTGCCAGGTTTGCCCTTCAGCTCATCCACGAGAAGCTACAGAGATCATAACAGAGATGACTAACTTATAATTTATTAATATGACTTTTTTTATTATTAAATGATAAAGTGTACTTTGCGCTACAAATTTATTTCGAAGCATTTGATTAAGCAGTCGGAAGAATTTTACTAATTGAATAATCAAAGAATGCTTCGAAGCATTTGTAGCATCAAAGAGACCGTATAATCATAATTTATATGCAATTCGATTATATTTTTGACATTAAATGTACCTTTAGCTTGTTTATGTCACTGGAGAGGCCAATAACTTTAAGTCCCTTTGATACCAATTCCTCGGTGACTGCCTTACCAATTCCGGAGCAGGCACCGGTGACAAGGGCGATCTTGTTCGTTAGAGTACTCATACTGCAGGTTTCGCTTTAATTCAAAGGAATGAGACTGAATTGCTGCTCACTGTGACGAGAAGCTTCTGTCGATCCACATCCCCGACACCTATTTATACCATGCTAAAAGTCTGGACCTCGATTAGGGGGTCGCGTATAATCTGTGTCTAGATAATTCACTGCTTTTTGAATGATGCATTTCTGTGCGGGTATTGCATATTGTTTACGATATTACCGCTTGTTTTTGGCGCGTGGCAGGATACTTTCATCTGAAATACAGCACAGTGTTCGTTTGAAGATAAGACGTATCGTCGTTGTTAACACTTAAGATACGTTCGTGAACGTTAATTATCACGGAAACGAAATATCATTTATTAAATGAAAATAACGATTTAAGTGTTCGTCAATGTTTTGTTATTTTGGATAGCTGCAACATCTACGATATGTCTCGTATTTTTTCTCCAATTTTTTAAACATTAATCTCATTTAAATACATAAAAAGATTTGTATTTTAAATTGTACATACTATATGTATATATATTTAATTTTATATTTTATTATAGAGATTTATATGTAAAAAATACTTAAATTTAAAATATATAACGGTTTTTGTAAAAATAAAAGTTATTAAAAAAAAGATCATAAAATTGCAAAATACAATATTATTGTTCTATCATATATTAAATAAAACGTACAAATACACTATCTTTTTTTGGGGGGGGGGTTATTCTCAGTATTCACAGTAATAAAAATTATGTAGAGAATCATTTAAAGCAGCAATAAAAATTAAAAACTTATAACGGTTAGATATAATGGTAGCAAATTCGATCAGATTTTAACTATAAAATCATAGCTATTTGTATCCGCATTTGGGTATGGATTTGTCGAAAAGTCTGCTATGCCAGTACATTTTGGTTGCTGAAACAAAGCAACGTTTGCTCGAGTCTGCTCTTAATCTGCCGTCAGATTATGCAGACTTTGTTCAACTGTCAATCTGCTAGCATAGTCTAACAGGTTTTGTCATATTTCTAACAACAATTTGCTGACAGTGTCAGATGATACAAATTCTGCGTACTATTTGCTTTTCTGTAATCAAAAATTAATTGGTAGCAGGCTTTGCTCATTTGTCTCCTAAACTTTTATCAGAAATAATTGTATCTATAACCGTTATAAATTTTTAATTTTTATTGCGCTTTTAATGATTCTGTACATAATTTTAATTTAATTTTATTACTGTAAACATTGAAGATGACCTAAAAATAGATCATCCTCAAAAACCTAAAAAAACATCTGTGTTTATATTTCATTTAATACGCGATAGAATTATTTCGATAACATCCATCTTTTATATGTATATGCTTTCTCTAATAAACTTTAAAAAATACTTGTTATTTAATTTTTAAACATTTTTAGGCTTAAGGCGCAAAATAAACTTTTATATCAAGTATTAAAATACATGAATGCTATAAGATATAAAATATTTTTTAATATAAATATTATTTTTGATAAAATAATTAGATGTACTTAGCAATACGTAATTATCTTATAGCAATAGGTAGAGTATCAGTAATAGGGTTACAAAAATAAGAGTAAAATTAGCATCAGGATTCAGAATTAATTAGTTTAATTTTAAAACAGTATCTTCTTCAGATTATAATAAAAATAGCACGTGATCAGGGATGCTGACGAAACAAATTTGCATGATTTCCGAAGAAAACGATAAAACGTTCTGCGATATCTTTGTTAAAGAAGACTATATTAAAAGTTTCAGAGAACGTGAAGGATCTTTTGCGAAGTGGTTTCATCAGTAAATTGTTATACAAAGTTTGGTGTTGTTAAGCGGGAAAATTCGTAACTGATCGTAAATATTGCGCGAGAGCATCTCCGCGCATGTTCATCTTCCGTCGATCAAAGATACATAATACATGATCTGTGTCGATCATGTATTATGTGTATCTTTGATTCTTTCAGAATATATCACTGCTCTCTAAGATCGAAAATCATGGTAGAAGTTCATTGCAATACTGCAGACGTATCGTTAACGAAGTGCAGCAACAACATCGTCGTCCAGCAACGCGCAGTATTCAGTAACTGTGTGTATGAGTCGCAAAGTTCATTTTATTTCAAGGAAGTTCGAGCGTTAGTCGAAATCCAATTTAGAGACTTAATCTTTTAATATAATGTAGATAAACACACACTGTATACAAATAATTTATATTTTAATTCCAAATCACAACAGGGTACTATATTTACATTTTTATATTTTATTATACATATTTATGTGGTTCCTACTAATATGAGCGAATTTTTCATCTCAATCTGCTGTGCTAAAATATATATAAACAATAAGAAAATACAGAATGAAGAAGCATAAATGATATCGCTTTTTTAACTTCATAAAAAGTTCGTGAAAAGCACAATTGTTCTAATTACATTCAACATTTCGCGTTTGATCGTCTGGAAAGTTGGTACTTTTACCACGATTCACCCAGAGGTCTCAACACGACATCCTGTATCTGAGAGAAAAAGATATTATTTTTAAACTTTATTTTATATGACCAAAGAAGGCAATGTATAGACTGTCTAAAGACATACCAACACGTGAGAAGGATTAGATAAAACATAAATCACCGCCGCTGCGATGTCGTCCGGATTCAAAGTCGGCATTGCTGCCATTGCTTCCGAGGAGAACATGCTATAGGAAGCCATGAATTCCGTCGCAACTAAACCGGGACTAATGTTCTACATATGACAGAAATATAATATCATTACAAAAGGGTTCGTTTTTATCTTAAGCTTCTCTTGCTCAATTTTAAATATATACATATTTCTCGCAGTCTTCATCAATTGTACAACAAAAATATATCAAGGAGAGAATTTAAAATGATTGCAATAAGGATATATTGTTTTGAGAAACAGCTACGTTCCATTTATTAAATGTCTTACTGTGACGCGTATACGCGTGCCTGCAAGCTCGTGTCGCAAAGTCATGGCGAGGCCGGTGATAGCGCGCTTTGACGCCGGATATACGCTGAATCCTGGAACGAAGGGCACCCTGTCGCCAGCCAAACTATTCACGTGAATCACGATGGCATCTTTAGCCGCAGTTTCGCGCATTATGCGTACAGCCTCGCGCGTGCAGAGACAAAGTCCCAGAATATTCACATCGATCACGGATCGCCAGTCCTCCAAAGCACCATCTGTAAAACGTGAAGAATTAAACCCTATTCAGTATTTTATATTGCTCTCTATAATAATGCATTTTATCTTTTTAGAACATAATTATTTATTTTGTATACCCCGATTAGATATTAGAGTTTGAGGAAAACGCTTGAAAATTTTTTCAAAAGTAAAGAAATGTTAACATTATTTTATTTCTGAAAAAAAGAATTCGTATACATTTTCTTTAAACTCTTCTGTCCAATATTAAAGATTTTCACCTATGAGCGAAGACTCTTTGGTGATACCAGCGCTGTTAACGAGAACGCTTATCGGACCAAGATTATCCTTTACCCACGCGAAAGCCACGGCTACGCTTTCCTCCTTAGTAACATCACATTCCACGGGATGGAGTTTGCCTGAGGAATCTTCCAAACTATCAGCGATTTCCTTAATTTTTTCCACTCTCCTTGCAAAGCCTGCCACTATCACACCTGACATAATAAAACGATCATATATATACCAATAAGCTCTATATATTATATTAATTCAAACGCAGACCACAAATTTATTTTTACTAGGTACATTATAATTCCTTAATACTAAGACTTTGGCACGATATTTTATAATATATTCCGAATAGCACGTATTGACGTATCTTGTTTTCTTTCCAATGTAACAGTGATATTACACTTCCCAATTAGTGGACGATAGGCAACAATTATCTCGTCGCGAGTCGAGATAAACGTATGCAATCGCAAAGACAAATTTCTCGCCAGAGGAACTTCAACGCAATATTAATTTATTATAATTGGAACACTTTTTCACCTTGTTTAACGAGATTTCGTGCGATTGCTGCACCAATTCCGGCGCTGGCACCAGTTACTACAGCCACCTGTCCGGTCCATCGCTCCATCCTCCCGCAGTGAGATTCGAGACGCAACTGTGGACTAGAAACCCTCGATAATGAGATCGCGTTCCCAAGTTCCAACGTCAATCATGGAAAGAAAAAGGACATATGTCCGCAAGAGGTATGAAATTCGATAGTCTTTATAACTGACCATTGCTTGGCCTTGATTAGATGCAATTACACCTGATTGAATCTCGATCTTGCAAAAAAGAAATAAAAAATTGAGTTTTTTTTTTTTAGAAAAATGAGAGAAGAATTCAATCGGAATAAGTCCAATTTATTTGTTTATGTTTGCATATTATTTATTGTCTATATATTAATATATGATTCATAAATTATTTAAGGGTAAAATTTTTATTCTATTTTTTATATTCATCAAGTTAATTAGTTCACTTATACTGTATATTTACATACTGTTTAATTATATTATATACATTTATTAATTATAATATTAAAATATCAATCAAATTTTTTAAATTTGTTCAAAGACTAATTATTGCGTAATATGCGAGATTGCTTCTTTGTCATTTTAAACGTGTATCTCGAGGCCGATGAAGAGCATTTATCAATTAAGTTTCTAATGAATTAGAGCTAACAACTGCATATTTATGAGGCCATATATGTTCACTTATGTCGTCTGCAATTATTTAATAAACATCGCATAAATTGTGATCGCATTTACTTAAAGCGTTCTCCGTTCCATATGAACGTTCTGCAGTTATGATAAAAATTCGAATTATATTTATTGTAAATCGTAATTAGGTAAAGGTAAATAAATACTGTTCAATTTCGATTTGGCTACAAGTATATTTCGGGCGTGAGGCGTCTACATGGATGAGTACTATACAATGCGAGGTATTAATTTTTCTCTCCTAGAGATCTAAAGTTTTCTTTATCGCATAACCATGATATATCTCGAAATGATAACGATTGATTGAATGTATAGAATTTCTAAACATCGGGACTTAGGCAGACAAACTTGGTACAAAGAATGTGTATATGTTTCTTCCTTTCTATTTTTTTTAGATATTTAGAAGAGAACGTGTCCTCCCTCTTTCTTTCACTTTTAAAAAACGCACCTCTCACTAACTCAACCGACGAACGAGCTCTAACATGTATAGTCGTATTAAAAGACGAGAAATAAAAAGGGTTCACGTCTTTGCTCTCTCTGTACCGCTTACTACACCGCCAATTGTTATATTTACAAATCCTATTCCTTTTTACAAATATCTATACGCCTCTTATACGTTGCAAGAAAATATATCATTTCTTCTCATGTAGAGACACGTACGCTACGTTTACCTTGATGCTGAGTTCGCGACTGAGTTTACACCTTCTCTAAACTGGTCATTGTTGTTCACCTACTCTACGCGACGCGTATTTAACGTGACGGATATCGAGAAATACAATATGCGGCAAGAAAAAATACAACGAAATTACAAGTTTCCAAAGTAAAGAGAGACATTGCTTCGCATTTAGTACAGATTCCGATTAATCGGTTAAAAACCGCGATCTCATTGTGTTTTTCGCTGTCTCTGTGTCTAACTAAATTTATTAATAATACGCGTCTAAACTAAATCTCACACAAGTCGTAGGAAAACACATCAGAGGATGCGAATTTTCACAGCGTTTCAAAGATGTTGTCTTACATGTTTCTTTAGTATTGTACAGTTACATTATTATATTATAATGTCTATTTTTTGGGAACATTACATGTACCCTAACGAACGCTCTACGAGCTTGATCTTTCTTTTTCTTGTATATTTGTATTTGAATTCGTATAAAATAATAAACCACTGTATTTACTCGAGACACACACATCGAGATAGTACATTTTTCTATACATTCTACACGGAACAGTTTTCATTAACCTCTCACGCTGTATATAAACAAAATGGATAGAAATCACCGATTAGACTCGATTATAGGTGAGAAAAGAAAGAGAGACAGCGAACTAATAGAGAACTAGCTGTCGTTATTTACACTTGATTGTTTTGTCGTAAGAAAAGATCGAGGATACTAAAAGATGATAGAAATAATAGATGATATTGATAATCAAAAGATTCAAAAATTAGCGAGGATGTCGCAATTTGGCGTTTATCAACCGCTTACTCCGACTATACACGAGCTAAAATAAATCTTTTATTTTTCCGAATTGCGGACAATCGCAAATCTCTATGTCTCCTCGTGTCGTATTCATATAAAATTGTACCGCCAATTACGAATACTTATTGTATTTAATTGCTTTAAGTGACACGTACACGTGTACTCACGTGCACGCACGAATACAAGAATACCACAGCTATCACATCGACGCAGGACTACGCAATAAAAATCGCGCCGCAAAAATCTGATATTAACGAATTAAGCTATAAGGATCAATTTCTTTTCTTTTCACATATTTTTAGTTATTACGATTTTTTATAATAATTTCATTCCTGGAAGAGGAAAGAACGTTGGCAAATCTGAAGAGAGGGGGAAGGAGAGAGAGAGAGAGAGAGAGAGAGAGAGAGAGAGAGAGAGAGAGAGAGAGAGAGAAAACAAAATTGTTATCTTGCCTATATATGTCTCATGAATCTTTAAATAAAGTAAATCCTTCGGGAAAGAGATAACGCGCTTATACCCAGGGTAGACAGGCGTAAGGGGCGCAACTATTTCTGTCGTGGATGCTAACGAAGGGAAGCGAGTGTCGTTGCCTGTGTCAGTGTTGACGAGGATAGGGGTCCAACTGCGTGTTTCTGTGGTGCATCTGCGGTGTTACATTGCTCGGTTGTGATTGTTCCTGTCTGTGTTGCTGATAGGGATATCGAATTTGATAGTTTTGTTGTTGCTGCTGATATTGCTGCTGCTGTTGCAACTGTTGTTGGTGCTGGCGTTGTTGATGTGGTTGCAGGGTATACTGTTGTTGCGATTGCGACTGCGGTTGCTGTTGTTGCTGCTGCTGCTGCTGCTGTTGCTGGCCCTGCTGTTTTCGTTGCTCCGAACCAGCCGCCACGTAAGAAAATACGCAGAGAACAGCGTAGCAGATGTCAGATGCCTTCGAATGAAAATATATTCAATATCATTAGGTACATATACATTTATTCATGCCTTTTTATTCGTGAAAAGTTTTAATGAGTTAAAAAAACCGTCATTATAGAAATTAAAGTAAATATAAATATCAAATTTTACTAATTTTTATTCAGTTTTCATTTTATTTATTGTATATATAAAATCAACCTTAAATTGTTTGAAACTCATTTATCCAGAAACAGTAAATTAAATTATAAAAATTATCTTCTAAATAAAATAAAATAAAGAAAAGAACTTACGTGAGATGTAAGAAAGGAAAAAAATTTTAAAATAAGTCTCATGAGGTGTCATTTCCGCACTTATGTTTCTGATGAGTCTCCAACGGGAGTTTATTAAGAGTAAATGCGATGGAAAATATTCTATGCAAGCAGCGAACCGCCTCTTCAGCCTGTCATACACAGTACATGGCTATAGAAATAATAACAAAAATTGAAAGTAATAAAACGTCCATCACTTTCTTCTGACCCTTTTTATCTATTCTTGAATATACATAATTAATTAAAAGTAAACTATTATGTTTATAATATTTTATACGTTTATTAAACACTTAAACTATTGTAAAATTTAAAAAAATGTTATTATATTCCATGTATAAAATAGATATTTTATTCTATTATAAAATAAGACGAATATATTATTAATTAAATAATATACTCGGAATTAAATTATTATTCTGTTTTATGCTAAAATAGACGTTTTATTATTTCTTTTTTTTTTAACAAATATCTTTTCTCGTTATGACAGACATTTCGATTTCGACAATAAGGAGTATTGAAACACGCGTACTCACCATTTGTGACTTATATTTACGTTGAATTACTTGTCTAGTTTTAGGATCTGAAACAAAAAGGCACCCGATGATGTTCCGACATTTAAAGATTAAATGCTGAATTTCAGCATAAGCGTGTCAGAGAATATCGTGAATCTATTCTTTATTTCACGAGATATCTACGGCGTAAAAGCGTATAATCGATGCAGTATTCGGTATGTCACTTACTGAATTCTTCCAAAACAAAGATTCCATCCTTTTGAGTAAAGCACTTGCGGATATGATCGAGTCTTACAAAAAACTGCAAATAACACAATCGGTTTGCGTTAGTGGTCTGCGGATCGCGTATCATAGATCTGGATCTACTCGATCATGCACACGATTCTGACGATTTTCTATTTGCCTATCATTATCATATATATCGATATAGCAGTATCAGTCGTGTGTGCGAACAGCTTTCTAAACGAGGCGTGAAAATGTATCGTGATGCTCGCCCGACGATAAGCGTCTGTTTTCACCCTTCGAGCGCTAATTTTGTCGCGTCTCTTATCAGTTAACACAATAATTCTTAGCTACATTTTAATCTTTAATTATTAAATATTCCTATATTATTATATTTATTACTGCAATTTTATTATCATTTTAATCATTTTTACTTGATGTAAATTTATAAAGTGCAAGAGTTTGATGATTTTTTTTATTACGCACAATTTAATTTTATAATTTTTTTTTATTAAAAATCCAAAAGCGCTCGACGGGTTTTGCACAAGAAGTGTGTTTCATTTACTGCCTGTTTTAATTGATGCATGTACAGAAAATCACAATTATACAAACTAATTACAATTAGTAAAATTATACACATCTTTCGTATAATTTTGCATGACACTTTTTATCGATAATTTATTAATGACGTACATTGGACGAAAAACTATCGATAAAATTTGTAACAATTGTAATAATTATTACTGTTATTATTTCATACTGTTTATACAATAAAATTTCCACTTGATTAGATGCGAAGCGATGCTCTTGTACCATATACGCTAATTAATTGTTACGACCAGATCATATTTCTTTTTTGCAGAAACGGTAAACATATGCGCGCGCGCGCGCGCGTTTTATTCCAAATATATTTATTTCACAAATTTGTGATTTTATTTAAAAAATATTGTTTTTCCTGCATGCGAAGCGAATGAATCTAACAGAGCTGAATATTTATTTTACACGTTAAAACCCGTTTACATTTCAAACGTTAAAGTTACTTTATAACATTTACATTTCAATATGCTGGATAACTTTATCCTCTTATGTAATCGTTACTAGGAAAGGAGAGAATATTGAAAGATAATCTCGCAACGGCGCGGCGATATCCGTGTGACAAATATTGAATCGCGTTGTACGTAGAATATCACGAGTATCGTATTTTAATGAGTAAAACTGAAATAGAAATGTATCCATTACACGTGCAAAGAGTATACGAATGCTGTAAGTAAAAGAATTGAAATAGGGGAACTCAAACCCTAGAAATATTTCTACGTGCAGCATACACGGACCTTTCAAGGCTTTCAGCCGTACAAGCATTATCTCATAACAGCAGGCTCAATATCACTTAATAGTTGTCATATTTCAATCGAGACTCAGCAGCGAACAATGTTCTGTATTTTCACAGAATTCAATCTTTGCAAGACTGCTTTTTGGAGAATACATTTTTTAATTGTTAAGTTCTGCAAGAATAAGTGTAAAGGCCAAAGCGATGTACAAGCGATCCAGGAATCTATTTTCTACGACTAAAATCTATCAAAAGACACCATGCATCATTCAGCAATCGCATCGCAATCTCAATATAATTAATTTTTAAGCAAGATCTATGTATATTATATAATAGCAGCAGCAATGGCGGCAAACAGCAGCGGCATCCACAGCAACAGCAGCAGCAGCAATGTCAGCGACATATAGCGGCAAGCGTAACAGCGGCAGGCAACTCTGGAGATGGCCTAAACTCAATCGTAAAATGTTACTGATTGCTTAGCGTCGAAGAGTTGCTAAAATGTGCAATTGTATCATCTAATACAGACCGGCGGACGTGATATACGATCGAATGATACACGGTCGTGATATATCATATATATTATATCAATTATGAAGGGGGTGGTAAAGAGAAATCGAGAAAAGGGGAAGTATGACGGTAAATAAATATATCACTTCTTAGGGAGTGAATCAGTACATTATCGGAATCGGTACAATGCCGTATAAACAAGAAACATATTGTATTAGCAGTGCCATGCCAGAGAAGTGTAATAATATCGTGGCGAGAAGGTCGAGCTCGCGCGAAATTCACAGTTTTCACGATGCCTTTTTTTTCACAGGAGGATATCCTGTTCGCAATAAATACGTTAGACGATCACTAGACAGCACGAGGAACCATTGCTCTACTACATAACTACCAGTGTAGAATGAGTGGATTGCCAAGAGATGTATGTGTCACGGGCATGTAAATCGCTGATTCCTTCGTTTTTATTTCACCCTGCTGGTCTGTTTGGATCTATATATTTTATCAAAAATATTATTTTTTTTTTAAATAGTTTATTTAAAAATAAAATAATTTCACTGATATATTTTATGATTTCTTTTATTAGGATTGTACACCGACACCGATTAATTTAATCGGTCGATTAAATGTCAATGTGACGTGATCAGTCAATTCTGTTAAATGCTGCCGAACAGCAAATGCGATTGGTTAATTCCAAAATTAATGTAACAATCGATCGATTAAGTTAATCAAAGTTGATGAGATCTGTCCTTAATGTAAGATTTTTTCTGTATTTTTTTAAGAGTTTTTTAATCATATTGACTCAAACGATGATCACGTAGTAATTTTAAACAGACTATCGTTATATTATATTATTAATTTCTCGAGAAGCCTATCGAGAATCTGAAGTTCCGAAGAATTACTTTAGCATAGATTATGCTGAAGCAATTCCGCGGAATAATTATTCATTCCGCGGAACTGCTTGAATCTTAGAAAAAATATAGCAAACCCTCCGATGTCTGTTATTCGGATAGAAAAATTTGGATGCAAAAATTATTCGAGAGAATTTTAAGCATATTAAATTTTTCATATTTTTTATACCATTCTCTTATTTATGTATAATCTGTCTTTTTCAATTTATTCCTACGTAGCATCATTTATACGAGTAACCGTGCAGTTTCGATATCATCTTTACGAATAGTACTTATAATTTTTTAAAATATTACATCCAATTTTTCATCTTCGACATGAGGCAAATATATTGATATATTTGCTGATGCACAATTAATTTAACAATCGCACCCCGAAATCTTATCCAAAAAATGGCTTTTGCAAGTCATATAGGGTACGTTCTACAGATTACGATCATAGATCGATTCTCAATAAATTGCTTTACTCCCGGTTTAGAATTCTTTTAATCTTATTCAATTAAAAGACAAAATACAAGAAATCAGACGACAGAAAATTTACTTTCGAAGACACTTTGAATAAAGATAGATATAGCCGAACTTGTCATCGATTCTCGATAAAATTCACACCACGATTCGATCATATGTTGAATTAATTAATAGCGATAACAACAGTTTCGATAAAATAAGCTTTTCAAAGAGCTTTTCAAAGAGCTTTTCAAAGAGCTTTCTCAGTCGCGACCGAGAGATACGATGTGTAAAACGTGAAAGCTGTAAATGATGATCGTGACGTAATGACTTTGTGTACGGACTTTTATGTACGAGTGATTAGGCTATAGATATATATAGTTGCATTGTGTGTGCATCGAACATCGCTCTCTACAAGTTGCACTAAACACTACTTACAAATATTTCATCTAAACGATATACAATATATAAAGTATATTTTGTGTCGGATTTTCGATCAATGCGGCAAACACTGTTCTGCATTTCATCGTTCATTACTGGATACCTGGAGAGGTATCGACTTTACGATATGCACATATCATATCGTAACGGAGAGATACATATGCGTGTGTATATATATATATATATTACAACTAACACCGATCGATCGTAGAAAAAACAGTAAGGATAGACAGAGCAGATCAGTGAGTTCGAATGCAATTTAAGAATGTAGGTAGATATATATAGTATAATGGTATATATAATAATAATATATACGGCCAAAAGTAATGGTGAAAATAAATAAGCATCTCCGGAACACGGCCAACATTGAGTATATAGTCATATACTGAATTTATATAACAAACAATGACTTATTTTGATTTGATACCTCGAAATCCTGTTTGCCCAGCCGTAGGGCAATGTCGATGGACGGGACAAGAAAACAGAAAACAGAAAAACAGAAAATTAAAACCTTTGGTAATAGCAGTTATCCACTCAGTCATAGAATATGTATAGCATATATATATATAGAAAAAGAGAGAGAAGAGAGATACAGCTGTACACGATGATATTACAGCTACGCTTTTATCACCTAACGTCATGGCCAAATCGATAAACAGCAAAGGTATATTCATTGTTCAAGGACCATCTCAAAAGTTCCCCAAGCTGAGAAAAGTCTATCATTCCGATTACCCGAATCGGATGCCCGCGGATCCCGGGCATAATATCCTACGGGTATTTCGTCATTCGCGCGAGATTCCGTTAATGTATGATATATAACGATAGCCGCGAGCGTTTATCGGTCGCGCTGAAGTAAGTATAGCCGGTAAACAGCGATTTGTGTAGCGCTTGCGATTTTGTTGCATCATATTCTTTTCTTTTCTTTTTTTCATTTTTTTCTCTCTCGTCTCGAACGCGAATAGACTTTCCTCGCGCATGACCACGACAGATAAAGAAGTTGTTAGACTTATGGAAAAAATATAATAGCATCCAACATTCAATACAAATGATAAGATATAGGAGTATAGTGTTCAAAAGACAGTCTGTATGTATATATATATATCGCCCTATACCTTATTTCCTATGTATATATATATATATATAATATAAATGTAATGGATATATAAATATGTAATATATATAATTATATATAATACAGATAAAAGAGTCTGCAACTGCACATCGAGCTTCCATGCAAGAAAACATTGATTAATATAACGCCTGAACACAATATTATCCAGTAAAAATAACCGAGAGGATGTCGGAACCGAACTTGTGCCGAGTAAATCTCATACGGGAATTATCGCGATTAAACGGAGCTCTCGATTAAACGAAATGCTTAACGACGAGCGGAACAATTATTTTTCTCGTTGAAGAGTGTATATGCATGTGTGCGTTATATGTATGTATGTGTATGCATCTGGAGATGATCTGGTTCCTTACAGGATCCATTTACTGCATTTATTCACATTATATACATTGAGATTAAAATACATATTTTAAATATTACTAAAAAAAGATTGAAAATTCTTTAATAAATGGATCATATTTTGAACTCAGATGCGCAAATAAAGAATGCCTTAGCTCAAGCGTGCTTTCTCTTTTAATTAAAGATTCATGAATCAATTTTGAGCCAATTTTCCGTTATTGAAAACTTTTTTTACATAAAACAATGAGAGAGCTCAATGATTCCAAGTTTAGAATTTAAATTTGAATCGTCTAGAGTTAAAGAAATTTTCTATTATTTATAATTTGTAAAATAACACATTGATATTTTCATAAGAAAAACTTAGCTCGTCAGTCAAACAGAACCTACATAGTTAAAGAAAAAGAGAAACACGATTGATTGCAGCATTCTGTAAATGCACTATATGCTGCGCAGTTATGCTGTAGGTTGCTTTTCGAAGTGTGTAAGATATTTATTTCTGTATCTCTTCATTTCTTCCGCAAAGTCTCTCTAGTTTCGTACCGATATGTGTCTTTGCGAGTACGAAATCTTGCGGATTTCTTTGTAAATCAACAAAGTAACTTTCGCACGGGTACTGGAACATATATTGGGTTGAAAGTTCGCCAGTCGAACCACCAGACGAGCCCGACTTGTCCTACTATATGGACGCGATGAATCACGTACAAAGATATAAATCAATTAAGCAGATCGTATAGTGGCTAGCAGTGGGAGATAATATTGAGTGGTCCTTGCATCAATGCAATAATGAAAAAAAAAACATAGAGAAAGAGAGAAAGAGAAAAAGAGTATTCGATGATCAAGAGAATATGGTCAAAAAGACAGTTGAGCGACGACGAGGTTTTCAATCCTATTCAATTTCGACGTTGCCGTTTTTTTATTGTTTAATTAATCATTGCTTCCTTTTAAATACTATTTACTTCGGGTTGCTCGATCAACATTACGAGACGAGTATCGACACTAACATTAATGTCACCTCAGACTACGATCGCGATCGTTGAGCCGAGACGAAAAATTTTTTTTCCTACAACTCAGTCTCGATGTAGTCTAATAATTAATATTATATAAATATATTCTCTAACGTATATTCAATTTCGCTGAAATAAATGCATTATTATATGCATCGACACGTCGTAAAAAGTAAACGATTATACAGATTCGATAGCTAAAAAGTAAAATCCTAATGTAATTAAGACGTATAGTACGGTCGAAGGTATAACGAAAGGTGATACTTAATCCTTAAACTAAAGTTCCCAATAAATATATATGTACGATCCAACAATTACACAAACAATTGAACGTAGAATATAAAAGGGGTATATAGATAGAGATATATGCGCATCCTCGAAAGAGAGAGAGAGAGAGAGAGAGAGAGAGAGAGAGAGAGAGAAAGAGAGAGAAAGTAGGAAGGAGAGTCAAGCTCTCGATTCTTCCCGATAACAGCGTAAGGAGTGTGTGGCTTTCACGCGAGTGCGAGTCATACCTTGCTATTCGCGAAAAGGAGACCGACGCCCTCCATGCAGACCTGCAGAAGTCCGCCCTCACCCGTTCGCATATCCTGCACCGGAAACTCACCACCGAGTTCATAGCCCACGTTCGCGCCTCGTCCGCGAGCTGCTGCCTTCTCCATTGCATCCTTAATGCAGTAGTACACGTCCTTACACTGAAAGAAACGTTGACGTATAATTAGCGTCAAAAGTATGCAACTGATCTCGACTGGTCGACCGATCAATTTGGAATCTACGGACATTTTCTTCAAAACGACTAATTGTTAAACTTTGTGAGATTACACTCATAACCATCTGCAATCATATTTGTACTTTTTCTAAATCTGCACACATATACAACCTGAGTCTTCCTCTTCAGCTCAATTCCTTTTACTGTCCTTAGGCTTTCAGAGAAACACAATGGACTGTGATTTAATGTCGTTAGTAGGTTCAAAAAGGTTCTCCCTTCCCCAAGCTTATTAAGACTTTCAAAGAATGCAAAAAATTTAATTATTTATTTTTTAAGATTTCTATTATACATTACTAAATATTTTTCTCAAATATTTTAGGAGGAGACTTCGTCTTCTTTTATTTTGAAGAAATTTGAGAGTTGAAAGTTTGTTTGTGCCAAAAATTATTGCAGACGTTTAAGCTATATAGGCTTTTATCTTATCTCTAGTGAACTTTTACAACCGGCAGAACGAAACATTTCTTCTTCGTTTAATTTTTGTTATTCGAACTACCTTTGCTCGATCTTTCCTACCTTCTTAGTATAATACTTGTGTAACTCGGTATCGCCGCCACTTCTTCTCCACAAACATAGAACTTTATTCTTCGGACTGTAGGTCATGTTGACCACACGTTCGTACCACCAGCGCTCAACTATCACGCCATTAACCGATCTCAGTACGAGGCCATCGTGACGAACCTCGAGGAAGCGCAGGTCGCCCTCGGCGTCGACCCCTGAATGCACGGTGAACGACTGCCGGTGCATTTGCCGGGATGTTAAGGGCTTCAGATCGATGTCGTTTCCATGCTGTAGAAGAAGATCCGCGTTCTTAGCGTGTCGCGATTGTTAACCGATCGCGCGACCGATACTCACAAGATTGTTTATTTGGTCGAGAAGTAGATTCAGTTCCTGGCTATAGATGAGGCCGATGTGACTCTTGCCCAGCAGTCTGCGTACCTTCCGCTTCAACTCATTCTTGTCGACGTTTAACATCACAAGAACAGCGGTGAGATTGTGCAACAAAGTGCACAGCAGTCTGTCTTCCTCGTGTTCCAACCTTCGTCTTTCGCTTTCACTCAAGCTCTTGTATCTATATCGCGCCCACAACGTGTTTTAATAATTGTTTTAATTTTTACACACACACACACACACACACATATATTATATATATATATATATATTATATACACATATATACATACATACATATATTGTTAGCAGATATTTAATGTATTATATAAAACTTTTCAATTTTCATAATTTTGAATCAATTGAAGAAAATTACAATATATATGTAGGTTATCTCTATGAAGAAAAATTGGTTTATTTGCTAAAATATCTTAAAATTTAGTTAAATATAGATTTAAAATTAATTTCATTAAACCATCAACATGCAAATTATAATTGCTAGAATGTTCTTTCTATGTAATTTTCTTCATTCGTTTCACTCTGATTTACCTTTCCACCATTTCTCCGGGTCCTTGATCCATGCCCATCATGTCGCGTTCCTGCGAAACAGCGTCCAAGAAGGCGTCCTCCCAGAATTGCATTTCGTCCCACAGAGATGATCTCTCCTTCCCCAATAAACCTAGATTGACAATTGCGGTAATATAAAATGATAATAAATTTAGACATCATTTATAAATTAATAAACTATCATGCTTCGTCTATTGTACCTTCAAAGAGATACGTTCTTGCAGCCTCCGGACTTGGTAACGTCGTGGTAGGTATCAAACTTCCACCATGATATCTGAATCCGGTGCTTAAGGACGATTTGCTGGACCAGACGCTGCCGGAACGTTGCTTGCCCTGTCGAGGAAACTGAAATCACAGAATCGTGTAAGAATGAAGTTAATAACGTTCCAGTGATAATCTTTGATGAAAAATCATAAAGACTTTAATGAAATAGTCCGAAATTATGGCTAGTATTCATATAGTCGATTCTTATATATTTAAGATCTTATAAGTACAGTCTCAAGATAAATCATATTAGCATCTTGAGACGTTATTTAAAATGGTCTTAAAATAAAAACCAAGATTATGAATACCGGTTAATATCTTCTATCGATATTCGTTGAGATCATAAGCATTCCATCTAGCTAATTGCAATACGATTTGCCACCTTCTAAAGTCAAAGGGTAGCTTGCTTGCACGCACAAAGAAAAAGGATCACGGAAGAAACCTAGTAACATCACAAACAAGACACTGATTTTTTAAATATGACAGTAATTTAAATTGCAGCGAAACGCGTTATTGTTACCCTTCGATAATGATTCTCTATGCGATCTGTCAGCGTCCAGTGTTCCTGTCTGATGAGTGCTGAGATATTGGTGTAATTCTAGAGTTCGGAACTGCGGAAAGTTGTACGATGTAAATGTTACTCATCCGAGTCAGTCTAAGGACTCTTTCTCCTGAAGAGCGTGGTGAATTTGAAATCGCGCGATTAACAGACATTCCAATGAATTTTGCATTGTCGGGCATCTATTTTATGGGAATGGACGGTGCTACTAGCGGTGTGTGCGTTGCGCTCTACCAGATGTATCTAACAACTATGTAAGATTATATTAATTCAAGATAGATAATTTACATTGCCTTGCTCGACCTCGCTATCAGATACGGTGCTTCGGAAGGAAGCTTGGTGCGCTTGCCGAAAAGCAGGATTAGTGATAATGCTACCTCCGTCAGTGGATAAAGCTTCGCTGCTCCCCGTTCCACCACCCCGCCCACTCTAAAAAAACACATGACAAAACACGTGTGCGTTGCATGTTACAATCGAAAATTGAGCATTTTTTTTTTATCTTTCTTCGCGTTTACTAGCTTTAAAAGAGGACCGTCAAAGAAACTGCCAGGCCGAATAATACATTCTCTAATAAAAAAAAGTAAAGAAGTGATATTTCTCGTCTGTTTAAGGACGGGGGGAGGAGATGTATTTTTACCAGTTTCAACAATTATATTGATCGCGCCTGCAGGATCATTGCAACATCCAAGTAGGTCTACTAACCAACTTGAAATTTGAGCTTAGGATATCGAAATATATTTGTAAAAAAAATGTTTTCTACCTCTGAATCGAATGAAGTAAGTTTGCTTAGAAATTTCCCTTTCTTTGTGAACATGTCCAGGAACATGTCCGTCGTTGATTGGCTTGTGTCTCCCGCCGGTGGTGCCTGTGGCGCATCCAAATGCACTTGCGGCAGTTCTGATATTTCAAAAAATAATTAATTACTAATTTTTCTATGTTAATTTTTGTATAATTATATATTTATTTAAATTGATGAGTTATATTTTTTTGATAAATTCTATGTTCATTCTAAGATTAAGAAAGTTATTTGTATGAAATAATTGGTCTTATTTATCGCGTGTGCAATAATATTGAATAATTGAAAATATTGATATCAAAATTTTCAATAAAAAATATAACACATTTAATAAATTAAGAATCGATAAAAATTTTTTAACAATATAATAAATATGTTCAAAGACATACCCGATTTTTGCGTAGGATCCATAAAGTCGGGTGGATTCGGGGATTGCGGAGATTTTAAGTTTTCTCTGCTACCGAATGGGCTAGATGCCTGCGAAATGAACGCTTTTTTTCATTATGGAACATCAAATATACATAAAATGAAAATATTTAAATCGAATTATGAATATTTATAAACTAAATTATGTGTTACGTTAATTAGAAAGGCGTTCTTTATTATACCTGCGACATCAAGGAGCTGTCGAAGCCACTACCTTCGGACAGATCTTTACTCCAGTAATGTGTGTGAGCGATTTCCATCAGTTGGAAGACAGAAGCCATCCCGCCTAATCCGAAATTATTATACGTATGCGCGAGACCATGCGTTACTGCTTGAAGGCACTTTAACATTCCCTTATATACGGGCTTTGATATGGCCTGGTAAGAAATTAAAACAGATAATCAAACAGTTTTTTATTTCGAGGCAGGGAAATGTTAAGTGAGTTTAATAATAATACTTAATAAGCTTTTTATTTAATTAAGATATATTTTCATATTACCACATCGTCAATGTGATCGTTCGGACTAATCTTCCTACTAAGACCTTTATTTAGCTTCGTTACAATCAAATCACGATAATTTTCATCCTCCATTAATTTTTTTAATCTGTTCAATTTGAGCCAACCAACACCTTCGCCAGCCAACACTTGCGTCACCACCTACAAGTTATACAAAGACCATAAAATTAAGCACGATTGTTTGTTTTTAATAATATAATGTTTACGAATACTTGCATCATTTAAAAAGGCTTGATTGTCACTATTTGTGCTGGAACGTTCTGCATTTTGCATTCTCTGCGCGTCTTCTTGATTAACTTTGTGTGTAGAATGTTTTATTAACGAGGAACGTTCTACCAATCCTGTTTTTCCTGCAACTGTTAATAAACCTTCGCGTTGTTTTACATTTTGTTTTAAAATGTAAGGATTTAATTAGAAATGGTTTATCAGCATTTACCTTTGGGAAATGGTCCAAGAATTGGATTAGTCTTCTCTTTCGATTTCTGATTTTGCGGAAAGAAGCTACTACCTCGATTAGAATTATTTTTACTACCTGGAAATCGAATACATATAATTTCAATACTTTTTAGAGTGTGAATTTATCACATGATAATTTTTATAACCCACACCAATATCTTTTATTTATGCAGAATATTATAAATTATTAATATATCGTATGTTTGATAGTTATTAAAAGTAAGATCATAAAATATACCGAATAAATCGCTGAACATGCTGCTGGTCTGCGCGGCGAAACCGTTCAGATCGCTGCTAATATTGCTGAAAAAATCTCGTCCAACCCCACCTCGAGAATCAGACGCGACTAATTGATTACTGACCGAATCCTTTCGTTGCTGCGTATTGGGAGATTGCGGCGAATGTGTGGGTGATTGTTGCGATTCTCCGAGACCCTAAAAGCAAATGTGAAGATTGTATTCAATAAACCAATTTCAAAAATCAGCGCAAAAGATGCTTCAGCATGACTTTATCAGAACTAAGAGAGTATTCACTAAAGACACGTACCTTGAGCAAGCCTTTCTTTGCGGCAGCTTCTTTAGCACTTTTTGTCAAATCTCCCAACGTGCTCTTGCCGACGTACGTCAGATCGTCTAATGTATTTTTACTGACGCCCGCCGCGGTTTTACTCGCCTCCAACGCGGTTTTCGATACCTCTTGCACCGACTTGGTGGCCTCACCCATCGCTTTCTTCGTTTGTTGCGTCAACTGTAATTCAGAAAAAAGAAGACAAAGAAGTTACAAAATACATTTCGATTTCATATACCTTATGTAATGTGTCACAAAAACGTACTTGCTCTAGTGGCGCGAATAGACTGTCTTCGCTAGCCTCCGTAATTTTTTCTTTTGCCTGCTTCAACTGTGATAAATAGTAAATTAAATAAATAATTAGTTTTATCGTATTTATAATAAAATATAGCATAGTTTGTTCAGTAAAACTAGAGAAAAGAAACCTAGTAACAATTTATAGGCAATTACTTAAACACTGTCAATATTGTGCTAATAAATTGTGCTAGGGAAGCAACAGGCAACTGGGCTAAATATTTTATTATCAGATTATCACGCATGCTTCACCTTGTCCATGTGTGCTAGTAACCCATCTTGGCTGCTCTGTCTAGTCTCGCGCATCAAGTCCTTCGCCTGGCTAGCAATCTGCTCGAACAGAGAGCCCTGTGAGCCCTGTCGGAGAACACCGTTTCCAGTAGTGGTACTATTACCGCTCCCGCCACTGTTCTGCCGTTGCATCAAGTTATCGTTGCTGGATTTCTGCATGACTGTCGGTCCTGCCGATGCCTGACGCTGAAGTTGCGTCGTCGCTTCGTGATGTTGATGATCAGCAGTGGTGACCGCGCTTATCTGTCGTGGCAGGAGAGGCCCACCAGCGGTGTTGAAGCTGGAAGCTCTCGCTAGGACGTTACCAACGCTTGGCTGACGTTGTAGACCCGGTCCTGTAGGTGGTACCTGGAAAAAGGTGCGCAAGTGTTTATAATTGTTCTCAACTATCATAAAAAAATAAACAGTCTTCTTAGAAAATAATAGGAGAATCGGGGGGTGCAAATCATCAATAATCCCGCATGTTTCTGAAAAATTCTTTTCTTGAAAGAAATCAGTTAAAAGTAGAAAGTAAAAGAATGCTTGTAAATAATAATGTTGCTTCTGGGAAATTGTTACTAATAAATTCATTATTCATATATCACAAATTGTATATCAATAAAAAATTTGAAGGCGCACGGGATCGCAATATAGAAAAAACTCCAAAACTTTTACATTAGAAAGAGTGTTTTTTTCTGAAAATATTACACATTAATTAACACAAGACTTAATAAATATACCTATATTATAGTCTCAAGATTCAAGATATACGTAACAAAGTTAGTCATGCTTTAACAGGAAACGTCACGTTGAAATAGTACAGATTTAGATATAGATAAAACAATTTGTATTTGACAAGTGATAACTACAAGAAGAGTCGTACTTTCCACTATAATTAAAAAATTTAAATAGTGCATTATCTCTGTGCATGTACATATGTTCAAAAGATCAAAATCATGTTTCTGACAATCATTTTAAAGTCATAGTAATGAAACATAACTCGTGGAATGTGTCGACAAGAAGATGAAAGGATGTATATGTAAATGTATCTGTAGATGTATGCTTCATGTATGTCTCACGTGTGTGGATCGCATGAGAAATAGACACTAGCGTCAATGCAGTAACGTATTTTCAAAGAATAACATGAAAAGAATATGTGTATCATAATAAATCTTATTCGTTCGTTTCATGCTGAGAAGAAATAATGCGAAATATAGACTGAAGATCACACAACTATAATATATGTAATATAGACTTCACGCAATCACATTTAATACCAGCTATGGGACGTGAATCGGGATTATCACGTTTGTGTTTTGAGGGGCGAGCATGCAAGGAATACTCAAACGATGGATATATCTCATAAAACGAACGTCAATTAATCGTAAAAACAACGCATCTTTAAAATAAAATGCAAATCAGAGACGAGAAGCTTAACATTCTTCTCAAACAATATTTTTAACGAGAAATATGAATTAAAAAGAAGAGAAAAAGATGAAAGAGTGATAGGCAAACATTTCACACTTCGTGGAAATTCCCTCCAATATTCAATTTGATTTCATTCTATCATGCATCAACCCCCAAATGATACTAGAATGCATTCCTCTTAATGTTCGCAAGCTACGCTTTGCGAGTATCATTTCATCCTTGTTGTCATCAAATGTTAAATAAGCATGAAATGATGCACACGAATATTGCAACCGTTAAGTTGAATGCACCACGAAGTGACACTCTCGAGGAGATATTCGAAAGTGACAGAATTAAAGGTACATATGAAGATGACTCACAGGAGTGACATATCTACTGATACGCGAAGTCCTGTGAGGTGTGGTAGGACGTTCAGTATCGTTGAGCGAAGATTGAGTGCCTAAAGATCCCATGCTTATCCCTGTGAATTGTCCTACCGAACTTTGTGCACTCAGGATAGTGCGCGGTGTTATTGTCGACGCGGAGTCTGACTCAAAGCTACCACCCTCCTCTTTATCCTATAATCAAGCTATCCGTTAGCGCACACCGGAGATGCCATTTCGAGATTTAACGCATAACGTAACACGCTACGAAAGTATTTCGTAGATATCGTATTTATGCACGAATCATTATTGTGTGCCGATTTATAGAATTGAAAAATATCTACGAATTTTTTATTTTAAATCGATGTATATGAAACACCTTCAATGATATTTTTGTATCTGTTACCTATAAAATTGAAAAATTATTAATGCATTACATGTTACGGAATCAAGAGACTTTCGTTATTTTTAATTTTTTAATTCTGATGTCGTGCATGCGACATGATTTATGTCATACGATGTAAACTATATAATTACATGAAATATAAAGTATCATTTAGCATATAGAAAATAGTGCATATAAAAAAAGAGAAGGAAAAAACAACAGAAGAAATGGCGGAAAAAATATTTGTGTACTTACATTAGTAGACTGCAAACCCTCGTGAATTTTTGGATTCAACTCGAGTTCAGAGTCCCTATTAAAGCTCGGGCTACTGAGATCACTGTGGCTAGAAGACGTACTCGGCGGACTCTCGGGTCGTACCGGTGAGTCCTCCTCTACTCCGGGATATTGCAAAGAACTTGGTGGATTGTAAACGTTTTTCGGATCTACCGAGAGCGACATTTGTTGGGGCTGGCTCACTTGCGGGCAATTGTATCCTGCGGAAAAGAATTGAACAATAAAAGTACTTTAAGAGCATTAAAATTTTAATCGAAATAATAGAATTCCTCTTATTTAAAAATATTTGAATTATATAAATGTTAAAATTTTGCTTTACTGCTTTAAGATAATTTTTGATTAAAAATTTTAACATTGAGTATCCTTTTTTTCTTTTTTATACACTCACCCGGCGATAAATCGGATGACGCCATCTCGGAGACGAAATCGCTCAAGGAGGAGTAAGAAGAGCTAGTGCTTTCGGCGCCCTCAGAATCGGAACCGCTTTCATCTGTAGGTTGAGTCTCGTGTTCCCTCATCGCTTTCAGAGCATTCGCCAGTGAGCTACCGGAGTCCCAGACGGGAAAGTAGATCGGTTCGAGATTGGTCGCGTACCAGCGCGACTTGTCACCGATTTGCGCTGGGTCGAACACCCCGGTCTGTACCCGCAGAAAGGCCACATTGCTTGGCGTGAGGGACCATTCTGCCAGGAACTCGACCGCCTGTGTGCGCGCAAATCTGTTGAGGAAGCTGCTCTTCCTGGGTCGCGAGCGAAGGAACGAGTTGATCTGGAAGGCCACCACTGGCCGGGGATATAGTCGCAGGGTGCGTGTGTGCTCGGTAAAGTTGGCCAATAGATTCTGTGAGTTAAAGAATCGCACCATGGCGACTCGTGTGGCGATGTCTACTGAATCCACGTCGTTTCCGTAGATGAAGGGATTAAAAGGTGCCGGGCTTTGCCCGGCCATTTTCGGTGGATACGGACCAGCCGGTCCGGATCCACTGATCATCTGTGACATCGACGGCCGACGAGGTGGACTCGATGATGAGCTCATGCTAGGCGAATTCAATGGAATGTGCTGAACATGTGAGCACTGATCGACGCTCGGCCTATGCTTCGTCGAAGCTACACTGTAACGTTTATTAATAATTTTATTAGCATTCAGCGGTTTCAAAATGTTTAAAATTTAAGTAGTAGCGGTACTTAATAATTGATTAAAAAATATATTTGTCAATCATTTACAAATCTTTTTTCAATGATTCTAGAGTCAAATTTCATTTTTATGTTATTGTTAATAATTTTATTGGGTAGGTTTTAGCAAAAGATAATAGACATAGTAATTACCTTAAACTAGAAAGATGAGAGGTTGTGCTTTCTCTTCTGTTCGGCGCCTGAAAAGACAGACGCATCGAAATGTCTTGCGGGGGTAGTGGAGGGCCTGACATACTGGCCATCGCCTAAAAATTCAAAAAGTAAATTAATAGTTCGTTAGAATTTTCGTTGTTCATTGCTACTATATTGCTGCATTTACTTCTACTTCGACTAAATTACCCATCTACAAACAAAAAGTGGCGACATTATGAAAAAAATCTTCTATTCGATATCGAATATCAATTTCTATAATTTTTGAAAAGCAAAGCAATCTTTTAGATCGCACTAATTTAGATTTGCTACTTGTAGCTATTTATTATTTTATAGCATCAGCAAATGTGTGTGGCTGTTATTAACTTGATTCTACACGTGATAAATCATGCATGCGACTAACTACGAAATAAGGGGTACGCCACTATATAAGCGGACTGAGAATTGATAAAATATTTACACTAGAGCCAACTTGATCCATCAGTTGCATTGCCTGCGATGAGGGTAAGGAGTCATTAAATACTCTTCATCATTTAGCTTCGTAATAAACGAAAGTGTATATATCGCCGCTTAAATATTGAGCAAGCATTTCATTACCTGCTTCAGATGATTCTTCAAGATGGTACCCTCCGGTTCCGGCAAAGGCGGCAGACTGTCTTCGCCTAAAGCGCCTGGCGCTGTTATCTTATTGCTATCTAAGTCCACTAGCCAGATATCGTCGGGCATCTTGAAGTTCTTCTTATACAATAGAAAAGACGCGGGTATTCCGATCACGAAAGGCGTCGGAGCGAGCAGCAATTGTTCCGCGCAGCTCATGCACGTGGGAAGTAAGGGTATTGCGGGAAACATGTACTCCAGCGGGTAAATCATTGTGACAAACGCCATGACCGACATGGACAAAGCGTTATAATCCCGGGACTGAAGTACAATCTAAAAGAAAGGACATCATTTTGTTTTGAAATTTTAGCTTTGGATGTTTAAGGTACAAAAAGAATAAGGCGCTTGAATAAAAAAGTATACATTATATATTTTTTAAATATTATTTTACAATTGTTTACCTTATTTTCCAAAAGGATCAGCGTGAGGACCTTTAAACATATGTCAACGCCAAGAAGCTCCAATGGTAGATGCAGAGGAAAATCGACCAAGGAGAACCTGGTATGGTCCGGCAGGGCGAAACATAGCGGAGGTTGCAAGTTCGATGATATTATCTCAACTTCGACGCGCGTCTTTGCTGGGACGGGTACGGGACTGCTGAGTAAACGCAATATCCATGTTTCAATCTCGCGAACGTCGTGAAGCACGATGGACGGCGTGTCGCCCAGAACCTGACCCGTTAGAACACTCCATACTGTATCTCTGTGACGAAGAAAATTCGGTTGAGGATGTAGAAGTTTTTCACGCTCTTTTTCTTCTTTTTGAAAACTGTAAAGCATTATATAGATTTAGGTAAAATTCGAACACACCTGTTGGTCTGTCGAGAAGCTCCTACTTTCTGCGGTGAAAAACTTTCGTTGCACGCGTCGATGATTTTCTTCAGAACGAAAAGACATTCTCGGAACATCGAGAAAAATGGATGATGAGAAATGATGCATAGTGAAGTCAAGGAATGATTGCGAACCCTCTGTGAGAACATTGCAAAGTCGTTATTGGCGAACTTTAACATAGTTGATATGACATATTATATGTTATTCTTAATCCTTTTAAAATACTTTCTGAGCAAATTAATTACTAATCCTGATGATTCGTTAAAATTTATTATACAATTGTATTGTTTAGGGCATAATAATTAAAACAATTATGAAAACTAAAAGATAAAAAATTTTCACAGAAAAAACCTTACATTAACAGATGAAGGCATCAAAAATACCAAAGAAAAAAATTTCAAAATAGTATGTTACCAAAAAAATTAATCGTGTTTTGGGGTCAAATAGATCCGAAGAAATTAATAGAGTAATAAAGTTTCTAGTGCTGTTATATTAGTCAGTGGTATCAACCTGACGTCTTCGAGATGCACGTGGCGAAGGGGAATGACTGCCGCCGCTCTCGCTATCTCCACTCGGTGCGATGAATTCTAATCTTGGGGCGTGGGGTACCTGCGGGGTGTCTGAATCCCTCCTGCTACTAGAGCAATCTTTCTCAGAGTCACTGGGACCCACTGCACTGCTCCTATAGTCGCTATAACAAACGGCTAGAGATACAGTCTTATAAATGAGACAATCTGTCGGATGCGAATTATTCGGGCTGTTTAAAACACAAATTTTGATCTTTCGATTCTAAAGAATCAATCACTTTGAAATCTTAGTTTTGAGAAACGAAAAGTTTCGTTGTCTTTTATAACTATAATATATAAAATATATAACCGTTCTGAATATATATTAGAATTATATTCCAATTTTTTTCCTGATCGTGAAAATCAAAAGAAGGCCAATAAGTATAAGCCATTTCACCTAGAAAAAGCGGAATCTGTGCTTCTCTCCATGCTCTTCCTCCAGCTTTCTCTACGAAACGTGGTATTGTACTTTTCTCTCTTGAGCGAAACGCCCCCGCCAGCCACGACCCCCGCTCTTTCAGTAGGTCGGTAGAAATTCACGCAGATCCCATAACGCGTTTTTCCTACGTTTTGCAAAATATTTTTAACGTAATGCGGCTTGTTAAAAATCTCGCATGCGTCGCAAATAGAACGGATACGAACCTGAATCTTTATCGGTGAGGGTGAAGGTAAAGGACGTTGCCTCTCGTAAGGCCGTGCGTTTTGGTCCCATGCTACTGCAACCTTCCGGTTGGCAGAAGTACACCATATCCAGAGGCAGAGGAAAATCCTTGTGATCCTCCACCGGATATCTGCGTAGTAACTCCGGGATCTGTGTTAAATAAAAATCTCATTTCCTTTCCCAAAATCGTATTTTATCATTTATTTTTTTAATATTTTACTTTCTCGAAAGTAGCAGCTCATGGCAAAATCGATTAGACGCACTGGTGCATATTATATATTAAATCCGTCGTACACAAATTGACATAAAGACATGCCATGATTTAATACAAATATAAAAACGGGTTAAATCATGAAATTCCCAATACATTTCATTGTTATAACGAAAAAAAAATAAATTTCCTTATGACTCTCGAAATTACCTACTAAATTTAAGACGACTGAGAGTGTACACAGTTATAGCGCAATTAAATTATACTTTGTTTTAATGCAGTGTTTGTTTATGCCAATACAGATTTTAACGTTCCACGTTAATTGTTATACCTGTACGGGCTGACGAGAGGCAGCAGGCATCCTGGCCCCCACGATGGCAAGATAATCTACCAATCGGGGGCACAGGAATTTCTTCTGTATATCCATGGCTGTGATTTATGTGGGTGCAGCTGTGTCACCGTTGTATACAGTGTATACAGGACATCCGAGCTGCTGAACTCTCTTCAGAATCATTTCCAGCTTGAATCATGATTGTACCATTCTCTCGCTTATTTATCCCACCTGCAAATGGAGATTTAGAGGGGTTGCAATTAATTGACTTGTCCTTGTTTTACTATTTCCTGAATAGTCTGGATTAATTAAACTTCCGCTATAATTACTTTCGAGCGAAATGAATTTGTAGATAACATCCGCTTTTACTTCGTTATTCTTAATAAAGTATTTCTCGGTAGAGAGAGTATAGCTAGCATGGTAACACAATATTCTTTCTTTAAAAGATATCTTGAGGATAATCATATTTTTAATTAAACTTCATGTTATAATTTAATATTTTTAATTAAACTTCATGCTATAATTTTCTTTAAAATTTAAAATTGTTGATGTCATAAATTGCTTCCACCTTTTAAAGTTTTAATTACACTACACATCAGTTATCTCGTTTTCGTAAAACTTCTATCTAAATAACATTCGATTATTATAATAAAGTCAAATGAAATCATATGACTGAAGCTTTACTGAATTTTATGTCAATTTGACGTCATTTGATTGTGACATTTCGTGTCGGAAAGTTAATATTAGAATTAATAAATGTCCAGCCATTTTAACCTTTAAAAATTATATACCAAGATTAAAAGGTTGAACGTTTAAAAAGAGGGATTATTTATTGCTACATTCCATCAAATCTTAAATTTTATAGTTTCATTGAATTTTATGTTGATTTGCCATCACACTGTGATATTACTTGAGCTCAGTTATATATTATCAAAATTATTAACCATTTTAATCTTTGAAAATTACTTGAATTACATATCAAAGATTTTTTTAATTCTTAAATTTCAGTTACAACCAAATTGATCGAGGTGTTTGGCGGTAACAGATCAACTTCCCTAAAGCAAAGGGCGAAAATGGGCAGAAGAGGCCGTAGGGCAGCAGCCGGTTCGGACGGATTTCAGAAGATCAATGATTCCGGAGGCCCAAAAAGGATATCTGTGTCACCGTGTCGGGGGTAAAAGGGAACAAGGGAAAGAGCGTGCATGCGCGTGGCATGTTTAATTCCAATATCGAGCCTCATCTTGTATTTCGCGCCGTGACGCAACGATAGACGGGGACGACAAAGTCATGTGCACGAAGCCACGTACTTCCGTGTTCGATTGTACCGTTGATATATGGCAGACAATTACAGACTGAAACTGTACGTGGATGCTTTTGATTGTCGCGAAAAAAGAGTCGCTCCGACGACAAACGAGATCCGATTTTTCGGATATTATCCAGATTTTTTCTATTCGTCTGGGAAGTTTCAGACATCATCTAGAATCTAGACGATCCTCGAATGTTCTTCTTTTTTTGTGTATATTTTTCTGTGCATGAAAAAAAAACGATCGAAAAGTTTAGTGCGACATTCGGTGATCTAATCCGTATTCTGCGTTAATGATTTGAAGAACTCAATCTTAATGAGAAAATCGCATTTAATTCCTATTTCTTATTTTAATTTGAAAATTTTATTTAAATCCCATTTCATAAGAAGAGAATGGATTACGTCGCTGCAGTGGTAGCAAATCTTTCAATTTTGAAACGATAGACTGGATGGAGAACTTGAGATATAGTTAATCTTGAAGTTAAGACATTTATTCGCAAACTTATTTTCTCTCAAGCTCTCAAAAGATGAAGGAATAAATCGCGGTGACATTAATTAAACTCTTCGACCTTAAAGGAAACCTTTTATACCATTCATACGTATAATACGTAAACTGTTTGATAAATCGATGACTTTTAAAAGGAGATTATGTTGAAAAATAAATCAAATTTTGGTAAAAAAAGAAAAGAGAGAGAGTTAAAAAAACGTTACTGATTCATTAAACTGCAGCCTCCTATGTATAAAATTATTTGCAAAAATTATGCAAAATTAGCTGTCGTCGCTCTAAACAGATTGCAAATATGAGTTGTTTTTTTAACGTGTGGTATCCTAAAGTCGGCTACTAATTGCAATACGCTTCGTTTCTTGACCCATAAAATTATAAAAATCAATTATTTCGCATAAATTAAAAAGTAAAATTATGCGTGACATTAACACGTGTTTCCAATGCGACAGCGAAACTCGTTGAAGTATCGATTACGTTAAAAACTCATTTGTCAAAGATTCAACGATGCATTTTATCTGGCCGAAGGTCGCGCTCAACAATTCACCAATTCTCTCGACTCCCGAGCGTGCCGCGATCAATTATTCAACCCACCTTCCCGAGGCGCGAATGGTATCGCCGAGATGTAAAGACGCAGCAATAATAACATCCGGAATTATTTCCGCCCAGATGTCGAAAAGTTGCGTCCAGCTGCGACGTTAAATATAACACGTATACCTGCGGGTGACCTGTTTCGATAAGATACGGCAGTTAACGAGTTGACCTCGTCGAGTTTAGCTGCTCCCGGAGAGTGACTTCAATCGTCATATACTATATCGACTTGACGAACGTCGATCGCGATATTTTTTATTACGACCGCGAATAGTACATTCGATTAATTGATTCGGCAGATTTGCTGAGAAACGTTTCAATCACGGATTGTAACGAGAAAAGAATTCAAAATCGCCGTCTTTTTACCTCGGTCGGAGAATGTTAAGACTTTTGTAGCCATAATCCGTGCGAGAAACTCAATTAAACGGATTCGAGCTTTAAGTTCGCCGAACAATTACGCTGTGCCGAGATTGCTTCACCGCATCGATCCCGAGGTATGAACGAGCCCCGCCGGGAGAGACGGTTTCACCTTTCTGACAGTCGTCTACACGGGGAGCATTGCTCGGATTCGCGAATCGTAACGAGATAAGAGATTCGATTGAACAACCCTCCTCCCCCCGAGGAAGGAAAGAATTAAAGCGTAAAGAAAAAGAATTAGTATCCGCGGGAATTATTTTATTAGCTCAAGGCCGTTCCGAGGCAGATCCGGGATCATTCTACGATCAACCCTCCTCCCCCCGAGGAAGGAAAGAATTAAAGCGTAAAGAAAAAGAATTAGTATCCGCGGAAATTATTTTATTAGCCCAAGGCCGTTCCGAGGCAGATCCGGGATCATTCTACGAATATAATTTTATTGAAAAATAAAATCCCTTTTGACGTCGCGGCGTCGTCGTCGTGCTCGCGTCGTTATTCGCTCACAAAGACACTTACGTTTTGCAATGCGTATTAACGCGGAGAACGATCGTGTTCGGTCCTCGTCCGATCGCCATACGAACGATTGTCGGGCCGACGGCGTTCCGTATCAGCCAAATGGCGATATCGCACTGGCGGCCGCCGACGCGCCCCGGAGCCTCGCGGCCGTCGTCGCGACGCTGATCGTTCGCCAGAAACGGTACCAGGCAAGCGCACGGTCCGTGGACGCTGGACGCGCCTCCAGTAACGGCGCAAGCCGCCTCGATTCCGCTTCTAAAGGTGAATTTCCATTTTATTTCTCATTTATTAGGCTCCAACCATCGTCACGTCCGACATCCCGGTCCGTTTGGCCGCCGGTTAAAGCGCGGCCAAGTAACGAGCGGAGAAAGAATGGGTCGGGTCTCCTTCGGAGTTTCGGCTTAAACTCAAATTCTTCCAATTCTCTTTTCTCTTTTATTTTATTTTTTTTTTTTTTGCTGTACGGAATATAGACCGTATTAGACTGTATTGATTTTTTGATATAGGGCGTAGAGCAGAGAGCGCGTGTGTAATATTTGTCTTTGTGTATGGCGTAGGAAAAATATGCTGTGGACAGAGCAAATATTTTTGCAGATACTATTGAACACATGACTTTTCTTTTCTTAAGGTATTTATACACGGACGAATACAGAAAATCATTGTTTATTTTGCTAGTGCGATCAAGGATGTCAAACACAATTTTATTTTACGTCAATTACAATCTCGATATCTCACTTTTTATAATATCGCGTTTTATATTTAAATATAATTATCTAATATTACTATAAAAACAATATAGTAATTTAACTGTAAACTTAACTTCTTTGATGCTATCTGTCTGCAATACCAGAACCAACAAATTAATTAAGTTTCTTCCATTATTAAGTAATATTTTACATCTTCTCTTTTCTTCACATTTTCAATGCGATAATCAACAAGATTTCTATATCATCAATAAATAATTCCTATTATCTCTGATTTTTTCCATCATCTTAATTTAATTATTTTCAAGTCTGTTGGAATTATATCAAAAAACCTTTCAAATCCTGTGTATATTGCAATGTACATTGAAGACATTATTATCCGTTAAAATTTAACTCTATCGGCATGTAAAATTAGACGTATATAAAAATACAAAGAATGTAGTTAAAATTTAAAAAAAAAATCTCTTATGAATTACTTATTAAAGTACCTTTAAATTGATAATTGAAAAAACTGTTTAACATAATTCGATTAAAATCAGATTTGAAGGGATTAACTTCGATATATCGACTTCAAAATAAAAGAACACGCATTGCAGGACAAGGCATCTCCAGCAAGTTCGGAGATGCTTTTGTAATCTCTACCCGAAAAATATGGTCTTTAAAAACGTTTCACCGAACTGAACAACGTGAGCTCTTTAATTCGGCCCTGCGTGCAGAGGCACGTCGCGTGGCCCGGTTGGCGTACTCGCGCGGCGTCATCACAGCCGGATCAATAACACGTCTCATCAGATTCAGCTGAACGTCCGGGAGTACGCAGGAAGGTGGCGGGTGGCGCGCACACGAGGCTAGGAACGAGGCCAGAACCTTGCGGGGCGTCGACTAGGTCGACAGACCGACCAGTGGCAGGGCGAAGGGCAAAGGTGCCGTCTTCGATGTCTTTTTCTGGAGAAAGGGAGGAGGGAGACTGCACAGTACACCCAAAATCTTCCACGTGGGAATTTACGCGGGAAGGTCGCGGGCAATGAGGGGCGGTTTCATTCTGAAACTCGTTATAACTGATATGCCAATAACTGTAACTCGCTACCCTCGTCGCGACAAGTAAACGCACGTGTTCTTTCATCGATTAATCTATCTGTAATAATATACTCAAGCATATTTTTTGTTCTAACATATAAAGAGCCGTAACACGACACGAAGAGAAATTATAACATTTTTCATATAACAATCCAATTTAATTCGAGTATTAAAAGCACTGAATATAATAGTGTGCTTTTAATTCTGAGAATAAGAAATCAACCACTCTATCCCATATAGTATTAAATTTTTATAAGGAATTCTCTCTCAATATAAAATATGCCGTACATGATTTAGTTTCCTAAAGAGAAAGAAAATTGATAGATCTATATGTAATACCCTTCTGTGTCTTTGGACAAATTGGGAAAATTTGAAGGAAACTCATCGCGCTTATATAAATTTTATTAAATATCATATGAACTTTATAATAAATAAATTATGTGATTTCGTTGAGATAAAAGTGTCTTAGAATCAGCATTATCTCATACTGTGCGAACACCACAGATCAGACAGATTAGCAGATCATGATCCAACATGACAGATATTAAATCTCTAGCGTTCGTGAAAATTAAATGAATCAACATTAATGCGACAGATTTAATCTGCAAATAAAAATTTCGTGCAAATAATAGACACATTAAAATACAGACACGCGAAAGAATTACAACATTTGCAATACTGTAGTGTTCGTTCGTTTCTTACTAACTTATACATATATTTAACGATTTCCTGCACAAACATTCGAAGTTGCTTTTCCCTCCTACATTATTGTTACTGTATAAAAAATGCCAACAGCTTTTCTACTGATATCGCACGCAAGAAAGAAACTGCGTCACGAGCAATCGTTTTAACGATTTCCTGCAAACATTCGAAGTTGCTTGTCCTTCCTGCATTATTGTTACTGTATAAAAGATGCCAACAGCCTTTCTGCTGATATCGCACGCAAGAAAGAAACTGCGTCACGAGCAATCGTATTCTAACGATTCAAAAATTAGCAAGTTAAAATATCGCTTTCTATATTTAATGAAAATCTACTTTTAACAATGTTTATATTCCAAATACATTTTATCGGCTTTACTGGAGATTCTCGGGATCCCCTTTGACGCGATCCTAACAAAAAGCATAATTCGTTGATTCTGACTTTACTACATATAAAATTACGTACAAATATTTTTCGCTAATAGCACACATTGCGCGAAGAACTAGACTTGTAATATTGAGGACTATCCTTCTCTCGTTCTCCTATATACCCATTTAAGTAATGCCATTTTAAGTAGCCTCACTGATAAGCACACACATAACAAAGAAAAAAGCGACTTCGCTCGTACAATCGTATCGTCAATAATCGCTCTTTGTTTCCGTCGAGAATCTAATATAATTGTACATATAATATCGAAACGGCATGTACAAAATATTGTGATATAAAAGGGAGATGCAGGACAAATCTCTTCTCTACACACGAACACGTATGCGAGATACACCATGCATTTGTAGGGTGAGACACACAAGTTCATTCCTCGTGCAATCGTTGTCGCGCGGATATTGCCCAATATCGGACATTCTGCGGGATCGACACGAACTTTATTTCCATAGACTTGTACGACGTTATTGTTTCAATGGTCACGTGTGGTATCGATAAACCAATAGCTTAAAGTTAATATGTATCAGAGGTCGAGGGCCGTGTCGGATCCGTGATGGTATTCCTCGTCTAACAGCGGTTCTTCCTCCACCATCATGTGAACTGTGAACAAAACTCGTCATCATGCACACCAACGAATACAAACATTGACACATATATTCTAACGATCTCTACGACATCTTCAACAGCGTTTTCCTTTGTTCCTCCATTTTTCTCCTTTTCTTGCCGGAATATTTAAAACCGCGAAAATTCATGTATACAGCTCAATCAAGAAATGTAGGAGTGAAATCAACATTCTCCGCTCTTCCAAACTCAAAAAATATTTCCAAGTATAATTAGATATTCATTGGATATTATCCGTTCTTTTTTGATATTATATAAAAGATTGATTAAAACTTTCCTTGCAAGAAATAATAAAAGAAACAAAATTAAAAAAGTAAATTAAAGAACAAAAAATTTCTCTTGTTACTTTTACATTTCTCGATTCTAAATACATTTTAATTTTTGTTAGAAAAGATGTGTGGACATAAAAAAATCCTATTTGAGTTTTCTGTCTAAAATACATGCTGAGAGAAACAAATATAATACTGTTTGCTTTTATGTGCGCCGAACACTTATGTATCTTTCTTAAAATATTATATAGCTTTAAGCAAGCAATATTATATTTATTAATCTTATGTATAATCTATGCTTCATTTCCTCTAATAATTAGAAGTTTGCTTCTTCTAAAAAAATCTCTAAAAATGTAAATGTATTACATTGTTCAACTAGTAGTATTATATTATACAATATAATGTGTTCTGAACTTTTCTCTCACAATGGCTTAAAGGCAAAATCCAAGCAGCAGGCAGAAAAACATGCAAAAAATAATTCTGATGTACAATATCCTGTAAAGATAAAAGATAAAAATTCGTGCACTTTTACATACAAAAAAAAATATAATTCGCAAGTCATTGATACTGTAACACTACAAAAAAGAATCTGTTTAAATATTACTGAAATAAAATATTATTTTTTTCGATGTGAAAAAGAGAGAAAAAAAAGTATCTTTATCTATGATTTGATAGAATACTTTACTATTACTATCAGTCTTACTATATCTAAACCGATTCTCAAAATAACAATCAGTCTATACAAAATGTTAGTATTACTCATTTTACATCGATTAAAGCTAAGAATGCCAAGAACTTGTAATTTATAATACGCCAACTTTCAATATAAGAATTATAAGCTGTTTCTTTTTTTTCTTATCAAAAAAGGATTCAATTTTAGTCTATATAAATGTAGCAAATTGTACATTAATTTTATCCTACAAATATATGGATACATTAAAGCTTATTTGGAGACCAATTAGCACATGCAGATGACGATTCGAAATCATGCAAGAAGTTACCGTTCATAAAATACATACAATATATTGCTATAAAGTTTATAAGTATAATGATAAATTTTCATTGTATATATAAAATATATTCTAACACAAATTTCCTTCTCCCCTCTCACATACAATGATAATCATAATACTTTCATGTTATTTTTGAAGCAAATTTTGCACAGCAACAAACTAAAGCATGAACATGCATATATTATCGTCTGCGTAATATCCTAAATTTATTATTACTAACTGTATTTCTCTAAAAAATTGGATGCACCATTATATATAAAATTTCTTACTGTTGGTACATTTTCTTCCGATAAATCTATTTTTTTTTTTACAAACACATTTTTTTTATTGGATATTACCACATTGGATATAAGCACAAAATTAATATTAAATTTTTTAATGATTTGAACAAATTAGTCTTTATCAAAAAAACTTTTCTTGACAAGATTGGTTAAACTAGAATAAAAAAATGGTATTTTATAATAATAAACTGATTTATCCAGAAAATATAATACAGTTCTCAAAGGAAATTTGAAATATAGTACAGTTCGATAAAATTACACTTCATTCACACACAATATAACACTTACATGTACTGTCTTTAAAGAAACATAATTAGAACAATAAATTTTATTTCATCTATTTCTAGCAATAATCAATTCCTTTTAATTACCCGGAATTGTTGTTAATACACGATAGAAATAAGAAAAGAATTCCATATATATCAACATTTTGAAGAAAAGTTATCGCAGTTAAGATGTCTTGTCAATATAAAAACAGTCCTTTTGTTATATATTACTTTCCTAGATTGACATTTCTTCAGGAATATGTAATATAATAAAAAATTATAAACAGTAACACTTCCTATCATACATCAAGGTTTTACATTTTACATTCAACTCTATTAGCAAAATGATTCATTAACTATTATTTATGAGAGAACATCAAACTAGCAAAATTAAAAGTATAATATAATGTACAAATAAGAGTTAAGCATGTATCTGCCATTTGCTTGTATAACGTTTCATATAAAATACATAGAAGTATATTTAAATACGCTTCTCATAGAATATATATGACACTTATAAAGCTCTTTTAATAAAGTGCTCGTCTTAATTGTATCTATTGTCATATCTATTGACGTAGAAGTAAACAAACGTATCTAGTATAAAGTCGAAACTGTCTTTAGTCTCTTTATGTTCTAACATGTCTCACATAATTTAATTTATCGTATCTTCGTTAAAAATGTTCTTTGTTATCAAATACACGAACACACGCATAAAAGCAGAAATAGAAAACAATCACGACGCATTCCATATGATCGAAAACTATACATTTCAAAAATGAAATTCACACAGTTCGTTATACTCATAAACATCATATTTAAACAAATTTTTGATAAACTTTACAAGTTTTAACAAATACAAATACCAAGTTCAACTTGCTAATTGAAATTTTTGAAAAAAAAAAAAAATTATTCGGTTTTGTCAAAAACATTATCAACGAATTGTTAATAATAAGAGAGTTGTAAAAAGATAATCAAATAAACAAATCTTATTAAAAAACATAACTCATTAAATGAGTATTTAGAAAATAATTTTAGATATTAATTATTAAGAAACTTACTTCTTTACAAACGATGATGAGATTTTTGATCTTGCCATGTTTGATGTACATAATCTCTATTATATTATTATAATAAATGTCCTATGAACGAGATATCAGAATCAGACATACCGAAAACAAAGATATTTGAAAATTTAATGCAGTTCATATCAAACTTATAACATCCTCATACAGACTTATGTATTATATCTCATGTGTCTCTCATTTCGAACATTCTAAATTCTAATTTATTATTTTCTTTTCTTATAAGTATGGAGCAAGTGCAGTTTTTATTATACAATCCCGTGGCACTCTCTTGCTTTGATGTACAGTACGTTTCACTAAAAATTTTTAATAATTGCTAATCAATTCAACTAATGACCCCTGTACACAAGACGCGGCAACGTTTGCCGCACGGTAGAAGTTAGCGCGGTAGTCAATTATTCTTTCGCTTTTATGGAAAATGGATAAATTAATTAGCTACCACAACTTTCGCAAAGCAGCAAGCGTTGCCGCATTCTACGTGCAGAAATTATAAGACTCTTCAATCATAAGTTATTTATTTCCTAAGTTCTTATAGTTTGAAATGACGAATTCATAAATTACAAATGTGATAATAAATGAGCTGTACTATTCGAACTATATGTACACAAAATTCAACAAGCGTTTTCACTTTGTTATATCATGATTTTTTTTATACACGAATCATACAGAGCATTTATTATCACCAGTCAATCCTAATGATGTTTCTTATGCAATCTGTTACGTTGTGACCTATTAGTACCATTTTTCTCGGCGGCATTGATCTGGATAGTGCCTGTGTGGTGATTGCATGGTATCCTGAATAGCTTGATCTTCATGTGATCGCATATTTCAAGACACACTTGAGCACTATACCGGAAAAGATCCAGAGTGACCCAGATCTAAATATATGTGTTTCGTTATTTATCAAGATCCTGGAAGATTATGTCGTAAAGATAGACATCAAGCATTAACTTACGAAACACAGCCAAAGAACGTAGTATTCTTTGATGAAAAAGTTGAAATATTGATTAAGAAACAGCATAGCTGGACCAATTAACGAACTGTCCAGGTATTGCATTTCATTTTTAGTCATATGAGCAACCTGAAAAGCAACATTATAAAAAAATTAGTATATCACAAATATATAGTAATATATTATCACCAATAAGAAAGGATATTATTACAAATACACAGTCAATATACATACCACTAGTCTATTCGTAACTTTGGCCGCCACCATTCCAAACGCAAGTATATACAGAGCTGGGTGATTTTCGTAAACATGTTCGGCGCTTTTTCTATATATTATAAAAGCCGGTACTACCACAAAACTAAATGGTATAATTGGAGATAAAACGGATGTCCCCTAAAACAAAATTGGTCTTATGCAGAAACTCTGAAGACGATATTCAAGTAAATCTACGTGCAGAGATTTATATTTGTAAGAAACAAAAATATGGTCCGATCAAATGCAGAACTTAATCCGATAGATGTTACATATTTTAAAAAATGTATATTAAAATCTTTTTATATTTTATTTAAATAAGTAATCTGTATCAGTCGATGTAAAGATATGTCATAAACTAGACACATGTATAAATTTATTTTATATATATTTTGTACTTGTAAAACAATTGCTTTAAAAAAATATAGAATCACATTAGTAATAGATTTTAAAATAGGTATAAATATACAATAGCTATTGTATGCTGGCTCTGTGCGTTCGAGATAAGAAAAACTGTAAGTGAAAAAATAAAAATACAATAAGTCCTAAGCAAAAAAAACACGTGGAGAGAAATTAAAGTTTGACTATTATATTTATTCAAATTATAATGCAGTAAGTAAATTATCAAAATGTATCAAATACGTCAGGTAAAGACGTCTTTATAGATCAAATTAAGGGATGTAATTTTAATTATTATTGTAATAATTAATAAAATATTAATTTCGTCTGATACATGCAATATATGCTACATCTACTCAATATAAGTAAAATGTATGTATAAGTAAAATAAAAAAATCGCAATATCATGATATAATAAATCATTATGTTATGCATTTCTACTCTTCTACAGCTTTGTAACATGCGTGCAAGAATTTGGCTTCAAGTGAGAATCGGAAATTAAATTAGAGAACTATTCTATAACTGCAAAATATAAAGAAGAAAGCGAAAAGTGAAGGGATATGCGTGGATTCCTCTATAGGGAAGTATGTAATATAACAAATATTAACATAAGTGAAAACAGTAACAGTGATGAGTAATCTTATACGACGCCATTAGATTTAGGCCCACCGTTGCGTCTAAAGGAAAAAAATAGATCTATTATTATTATTATTATTACTAATTATTTTTAGATCATACATTTTTTATATATAAGTAAAAAAATTAAAATGCATATCGAATTATTAATTCGGTATAATAAGTAATAAGGAAATTTCCCAAGCAAACCTTTTTTTTTATACCTACGCGACATGTTCAAAATCATGGGCCTAAATCATGAACTAAAAAGAAATCAGACATGATATTGTGCACTACACAATTGGTCCCACTACTTTTTTCTTCAGCTGACTTACTGCGACGGTGGAGCCATTTTTTCCGACACCACCGGCGAGAATGACGGATATGCTGCTCTGTGCAAGTAAAATAGCGATGCCCACAGCAGCCCATAACGGAAACACCTTCACCTCTGTGCCAGTGTATGGCAACTGTATAAGAGCGACACGAAAGATCTTTTGATTAGTCATCAGAGGCTATCCTCGTATTAAAGACTCTCTAATACTTTATATCCGTGATATGTTAATTATATAAACGTGAGGTCAAAGATTAAGGAATACATCTGCTATTTTTACTTTTGAAACAATTTCGTACATTTCAACGTGTTAATTACAATTTATACTATCATAAAACTAATAAAATGAAAATATATATATATATATATATACAATATTACATAATAAAATACTTTTTTAATTTTAATATTTTATATGCATTTAAACAAATTTTATTATTTTTGTTTCTTATTGTTTCTATAAATTTTAACTGCTATTTGTAATAATATTGTAAATACGAAAGTTTTTCATTTATTATCTAAGAAATTTGCATAGAATTTTGAAAATTCTTTCTTTCTGTTGTTTTGAGCAATGAGCTAATCTTTGCAATTGAAAAATAATAAAGAGAAGAATAAATTTATTTATAAATTATAAAGGTGCAAGGCAAAGAGTTTGCTACAATATCATGAACATGTAATTAAATAAGTGCAAGAAACAACATATGGTAACGCGAAATCCGAGTTTAAATTAGAAAAAAAAAAGATTTGTAGATATTAAAGCTATCACTGTGCAACATTCGGTTATATACAAAAGTGTTGGACTTTTTGTTTCACATATAAAATAACACACACCATTTTCTTTGCAGGCATACTTCACAAAACAAACTACATATAGCAAGTTTCAATAAATGCGAATGATAGTCTTTTTACTCAAATACCTTGTATCTATAATAAAATAGAAATGTAAAAACTACGCAGTAAGTAAAACTTCACGTCTTGTATAATTAAATATGCCAATATGGCATTATAAAATTTAGCATGTATAAATAAAAATTAACTTAATATACCTTTTTAAGGTCTCTTTAAAGTATTTCTGGAATTAATCATTTTTTAAATCCAGGTTACAATTACTTAATTATTATAACAATAGAAGTATGTTTATAAAAACATTTCTCGAGTAAAGAGATTATTGAGAGCTTGTTATATGAAGAGCGATATCTATATTAAACAAAAGTAGCATTTATATATTATAAATTGTGTGAGATACCGAGATATGATATATAACTCTGGTGGTTTAATATGCAGACGGCCATACATAGACGTTTAGTAATTCAACCAAACATCTAGCATAAGTTTCCCAGAAGAGATCGATATAGAGAAGACAACAAGCAGAAAATGAAGAAATTGTACCAAACAGACAATATCTCTACTGTACAGAATGGCAAAAGATATGAAAATACGTTGCTCTAGGAGAACGCCATTTCGTTAAGAGACTTACTGCAATTGTGGAACCGTTTTTTCCAATCCCACCAGATTCAAAGACTTTACAGAATTCAAGGAACACATGAACGTAGCCTGCATAAAAGACCAATGCTACGTAGTTATTGAACGTGCCTACACCGAGCATGGGGATCTAAACAAAGCGACAAGATCTTCGTTCGTTATGAGAATTGCTTATTACATTTGTTCTTGTATATGTGAATGCCTACATATATACACAAACTGATGTAATTATATCTCTCGATACTATTACGGCAATAATACTGCTCTGGATGGGCTTAGTTCTATCTGTGGTCGTATTTGCTGTAAGCATGTATAAACAGAACATGCTCATTTCTCATTGCAATAAAATTGCAAGATTGTAAGGCACGAGGGAGCAGCTGATTTGAGTAAGATGAGTCGAAAGTTAAAGATCTCACCCTGATATCATAGTTTTCAATGTGAAAGAAAGTCAGTTTTTTGTTATATCTAATGTGTAGATTTCGCAGGCTTAGTGTTTTATCTGTAGACAAATGTGCTAATTGTATTTTCTTTAGAAATAGTATGATAAAGAATGTATTGTATATTCACTATAAATAAAAAAATCAAAATTTCCTAATATTTATCTACGTTATCCTTTGTTTAAAAACTTTATACCTTAATTTGAAATCGTTTCAAAAGAGAGTATTGTTATGTATATTTATAAAAAAGCTGATGCGATCAAGATTTTTCATAATGAATACAATATCAAAAGGCGATCATAAGATTTTTCATCATAAATATAACATCAAAAGGCAAACATAATGAGACTACGTTTAATTTTACATTGAAAAACATCATTTGTATCAGGAAAAATTTTTACAGTTGTGTTTTTACAATATGTTAAAACATTAATAACTTGCTGAAAACGTGAAAATATGAATTTACATATGGAAGAAGTACACTTATCAGTCATATAATGATATATATACAATTCATTATAAGAGTCATAGGATGTGGAGATATTGAAAACAAGAGTATAAGAGGGCATAATTTAGTAGGGAATATGGAAGTAAAAATGCGTGTTAAAAATCAGTAAATATTTTGCAGTAAAGAAGTAATCTCAGCGCCGCTCCTCATGCCATGCTGCTCCCATTTCTGCATGTTCAATAAAAGATTCTAGTTAACAGACTTACAGCCACAGTGGAACCATTCTTGCCCACTCCTCCGGTGAAAATCACCGAAAATATGGAATATAAATTTGCCAGTGCACACACCACTGTCATAACTCCTAATAAATACTTAAACATAAAACCATCTAAGAATGGTATCTGCAAAAAATACCTTCATTAAATGACATTGTATGTATATATGTATAATGATATTATCTCATTAAGTAGTTATGTAGATCATGAGTACCATAGTAAAATCTTTCAAGGCAAAAATCATATGGATAATTTTTAAGCAGCAAAGTATGATTTTTTTGGAATGTAATATATATGTTTCGACCTGTGTATGTGTATATATATATATATGTGTAAAAAATAATTAATGAGATGTAAATTATACAAGAAATCGAACTTTAGAGCATAATAATATACATTGTATTCAATTTCCGTCACTTAGGATTTTATCTAAGTAAAAAAGATTAATAGTACATGCTAATAAATTAATTAACTTTGTTTACATGCTCAACAGATGTAATAAAAATGACATTGAAAAAAATTACGATTATTATTAATAATAATATAATCTACATTTTATAAATATACTACACTTTTTATATAGATTTTATAATGACATATGTGTGTCAAACTATCAAAATTACTTACCATAAAATCTGAAACCCATAGCAATATAAGCAAAATTTTATTGTATTATTTTGCTTATATTATGAGTTACATTTTTTAAAATGCAAATTACAATGTCGAGCTATTTAATTTTATCTTTGACAAATATTGCCATAAGCCATTTGCGTAAAAACTGTAGTAGAAGCAGTTATATAAGCGTGTGGTGTACATTTTAAATAAATACTTTGTGTTAGCAATAATTCAGAATAATACTGTGATTATCTTTGAAAAAAAAAAGAACCAGTAAAGCAGAATGTAATATTCTTGTTTATTAAATAGCAGCCGTGCAAAAAAATTAAAATAAAATAAACTATTAATAAAATAAAAACTATTATAACAATAAATTATTTATAAAAAAAGACGTGAAACGTGTTAAACTGTTACACAAGATATTCATGCTATGTAAAATACACAAAGCGTGATTTATAAAAAATACAACCTCTATCATCCAGATTTGTGGACCGAAGATTGCAGAAATCAGATGAATACCTATGATTGTAAACTGTGCTTCTGTTACATCCACTTTACCAAATCTCAAGGAACCTATTAAAACAATATTTTAAATAAATAAAATTAAATAATGAATAATATGAGAATTTTATTAGACTGTACTCGTGAGAATTATGTTAAATAATAAATTATATTATTTTATTTTTTTATACAAAATTGTTTTATACCTGAAACATAAGTTTGCCAATGAGCACAGTAGAAAAGTGTCATTGCACAAAAACACTGGAAAAACATCCACGTTGGATAGTATCCTAATTGTACAGCTATACATGCTGACAAAGCTACAAACACTGAAAAAAAAATCAGAAATGAAAATATTTCTAATGCATAAGGTTATAAAGAGACAGTGCAATAGTTATCTACCTGTTGATATCGAATCACATCCATGATCAAACAACTCGCCTAATGGTGTAGACGTGCCAGTTCTCCTTGCCTGTTTACCGTCAATAGCATCCAAACTTTGATATATAAACAGACCAAGTGCACATAAAAAACATGCCCATCTAGGTGCCTGAAAGAAAAACAATAGTCAATTTTAATGTAATTATAATATTTTTACTATTATATTATATAAAAAGCAATTGTGACACAAGATTTTTCATATAAAGATACATTTGTTCAATAGCTTTAAAGTTAAAGTAAATTTGAGTACAATTGCATAGATGCCATTCAAATTTATGACAATATCAATAGAAGAGTTATATTGATGAGTCATTTTATATTTGCATGATGTTGCATATTTGCTAGTAACAATACCTCTTCAGAAAATTGATTCTATGATGAGATTCACAATGTCTTTCATCTTGATTAATTACACAAAATTTTTTTAAGAAATAAATCAAATTTAAAATAATAATTTCAAATGCATTAACATGAAAATATTATCCTGCCTTAGTTAAAAAAGTTAAAATTATAGAAAATAATACAAAATTGTTTAAAAAGTAGACAACAGATACATGTATTCTGATTTTTTAATTCATATTTTAATATACATATAATTAACATATAAAAAATGTCAGAAAATTCCAAAATTAAGGGTTTTTTTTTCAGAGTTTACCTGTAACAAATAATAAAAGAGCTTTCACATGATTAAAAAATTTCACTTGCACAAAATTTAAATAATGAATAGTTACTATGAGATACTTCAAGTCAAACACCAATAAAACTGTCACAGCAAACAGCTTTTTAATTAACCTTTAAGTAGATAGATACATAAGTTGATAAATAGGGTGCTCAAAACAGAGAGAGAGAGAGAGAGAGAAATGTAAAAATAATGAACTTCAAAGATATCTGGACAATATTTTTATTTTCTTGAATAAAGTGTTAAGGAAAATGATGCCTAGGGTGCTGTGACTTACTCCACTTAAAGATTAACATGCAAACAGCCGTTGTAACATACAAAATAACTTTTTTTCATGATAAGAAAACGGGTCATAGAGATACGACGGTGTTCAGAAAGAATCAGGAAGAACCAGGAGGGACATGTCTCGTTTTCATCATGAGACAGGTTAGACAAGTTGGTAGCTTCTAATGTCAGATTTACCTCGGTCTTAGCGTCAGGGCTGTAATAGATAAGGATCAGGGTGGTGACAATGTTGACAATCAGGCCGAGCACGGTGATGAGATTGGGTGCGAGCCAAAGCGGCACCTTGCTGACCAGCCAGTCCCACCATGGCTGCAGGAGGCCGTCGAGGAGGCTGTTGCTCGTACAGCTGTACTTGTGCTCGCTGAGCCGTTTCAGCTGGCCGGACGACAGCAGCCTGTCTTTGTAGAACTGCATGCTTCTTTGGACCGCGCACGTCACTGACGCCGTGTCACCGAATCGTGGGCGCCGAGGGTAACAGCAGGGAGCCGAGGAAGATGTTGGGGAGTCCGTGGAATTGAACTGCGGTTGTTCCTGCGACGAAGATGCGACGACGACGCGGTACACTACCGAGATCACCCGCGACGGGACGGTCAAACATAACAAGCGACCGTCGCGTTACGCGTGCGACATTTTCTGCACGCTCCGCAAGTCTCCCCGCAAATATCCCGCAATACTACTGAACACTACTGAATACTCACACCGAATACTACCACGACCGGAAACTGACTGACCGGTCACCAGTGACGCGTGCGCGTACACGCGATTGGTGCCGATATGCGCGGCGCACGCGCGAACGTTCGAACGTTGTCTCTCCACGAGTTATCACGCGAATGAAATAAGGTGATTTCGATCGAACTCCGATTAATTTAATGATTCACTTTTATCGAGCTATGTTTATATTAAACTGTTAACACGTAAATGAAAATTATTAATTTTGCGTTATTTAAAATGCAAAATTCCTAATCAGAGTTATATACATATATATGCGTTTACGTATAAGATATAATAATCTATATACCCATCTATATACGTGTATACTACTAAGTCCCTGTTATTCACTTCAAGTACTTATAATAAATATTGGAAATCTATAATTATGTATAACTTATAATCTGATGTATGTATATACATATTATTCAATGTGAACTATAGATTTTCGATATTTATACAGTGAATATATATGTGTAACAAAACGCAGTCAATTGCATGATCGTGGCATGATTATGTTAATCAACAGATGTAACTGCATATAGATACATAAAACATAATGTAACAATGTTGTATTAGACTGCACTAAAGCTTCTATATGTTTCACTTACATATTAATATATTTAAGTTGTTATATTAATATAGTTAAGTCGTTGTATAATAAAATACATGCTTTTATTTTTTTTCTTTACGTGCCCCACAAGTACGGAGATATCGCGACGCAAAGTCCGGTTCTGATAACTTTTCAGATTTAGATACGTCGTCTGTGTTATTGTCATTTAATTAATTAACAGTCATAAATTTAATCTTTTTTTCTGTGTCGCCTTATTCAATTTGCATATTTTACATTGCATGTGTAATATTTACATTAAATAATTCGTATAAACTTAACGTAAACAATACGTAAAAATTTTATGTAAACTTTATGTATATAATAACCTAAAAATAAAACGCAAATGTCACAAGACGTAAACGATTAACCTTTGAAAATTCCCGCCAGGCAGTTTTATCATAAAACCAGAGAGAAGCCTGAGAGCGGCCATCTTCTCTTCTTGTCGATTATAATTGGCCGGGTAGCCGATCCAACGGCAATCGTCAAGGCCAGGGCAGCGATCATGTAATTTCCAGTGGAACTTTTCACTTTTCACTTAGTGATTTCACGCGAACTTTTCCACGAATATAGTGCGATTATATAACTAATGAGCGGAAAGTGAAATTACCAAAAATGAGAGATAACCTTATTTACCTTGTAAATCACTGATAGATAGTAAATAAAACAAATAAACAAATAAAGCAATAACAATGAATGTTACAAGTAAACAAAAGGAAATGTATATATTATGATGAATAACGTGATAATAGTGAAATGTAATCCGCACCGGTCGGGTGGTTCAACGGAACTTGAGAGCGGCCATGCCCGGGATTTAGCTGTTACTTTATTTTTTTTTTGAAACGCCACTTATGTCCACAAAACGTGGACTTTGAACTATGTAGCCAATGTCCAAGAT
>NW_017275532.1:0-759 GCF_001594065.2 Cyphomyrmex costatus | reverse complement strand
TTTTTACCATGATGAAGAATCGCACTATTAACTTTATAAATATTATCACTGATATAAATTTTTGATGAAAGTGTGGATTTAATATTAAGATTTGTAATCTTTATAACTTCTTCATTATTAACTTTAAATAATAATAATTGAATAATAAGTACACGTTTGGTCGTTGTTATATAACGTTTTTAATACCCTAAAAACAATACGAAATTGTGTACAATATTATGTTTTTAAAAACGTTATATTATATTTCGTATATACTTTATGTTTAACGTATATTATACTAACTCTAAAGATCTAAGAGGTACCATTCTTACACTTATTTAATTCAATGACATGTATCATTTGTATGTGTATATAAACTTACCTTTTTAAAAAAAAGGTAGAAAAAAGCGCTAAGAGTGGGTGCTGCTGGTCAGAAAACCATTTGGGCCAGTTTCACCAACGTGAATTACTTAATTCGACTGTGAAACTGACTAATCACATTTGCTGTTTAGTAGAACCATCTTTAAAAACCTACGTGATGTTAACCTTATTTTGATAAAGAACTTTATATACTTCATGTTCTTTTTCGTCCGGCACTTCCTTGCTTGTAAGCGTCTCTTACGCCGTATCGTCTTTGTATCTCAGACTCAATAAAATAGTGTCTTGTGTTCACTTAACGTGCCGCGTCTATATTATTTCCTTCCACGTAACTCTCACATAACATTATACCAAAAAAATTTATTAACATCGTATTTGATTATAGGTATGTAATACTAACCC